>NC_062539.1:13091209-13116209 GCF_022655615.1 Tachysurus fulvidraco
GATCTATTTTCATAATGTATTTTAATTTCTTATTGTCTATTTATTACAGGCAGCTCAAGGCTCACGTGCTATATATCATGATTAACAGTGAACAGTTACATACACTCCCTCTGGTGGTCTGATTGGTGAACTGCAGGAACACAGAGAGTGAAAGTGCACAGGTCACTTCATCATTAAGGATAGAAATAGACCTTATTAAAAGGATTGAAAAGAAATACAAATACAGTTTCACAAAGAACATTCATGAATAATGGCCCATAAATAGTTCTGGAAACAGATATTTGTGGCGAGTCTGTGGAGACGCCTACACCCCGCTGAGCGTAACGCAGTCGGATGTGACTCACTGTTCATCAGGAAGAGACCAATTACAGAGGGAGTGAGCAGTGAATGAGTATAATGTGCAGTGTTACATACACACAGAGAGAAAGAGAGAGAGAGAGAGAGAGAGAGAGAGAGAAAGAGAGAGAGAGAGAGAGAAGTGAAGTGAAGACACCCCGGACGATCACCACAACGAGATCAGAATTTTAGCTCAATTCATACTTCAGTCAAACCTGCATGACATGGAACAAACATGAAGTCAAAAATATTGTGAAAACAAAACATATTTGAGCCTATATAAAGCAGAACAAATCAGTTTCACATTTATCTATTTATTTCTGTTTAGATATGTCCATGGCTGCATTGTAAAGCATTGCTAACATTATCTGTGTAGCTAAAGCTATAAGCTGTGTAGATAAAGCAATTTCACAAGAATCTGTCATATTGTATATATATATATATATATATATATATAAATCTGATGGTTTTAGTCCGAAGTATTTTAAACAGACTGCAGAAAGCAGAACAATGCTGAGAGATGATGAGTCCAAGCCGACAGAGAGTAAACATATGAGAAACCGTCTTACACCACCGATATCGAATGGAGAAGTAACTAAGAACGTCATCCGAGGTTATCTGAAGATGTGTCTCATAACACAACAGTGATCCCTCTTATTACTAAAACACAAACACACGCACACACACACACACACACACACACACACACACACACACACACACAAAGCCCAAGAAAATGACCTTAAGTTCCCTGATGCATGTTTGTGTGGGTGTTTTGGGTTCGTGTAAATAAACATTTGTATAAGCAGCCCTTCAAAAATCCTGCATTATAATCTATGAGAAATAATTCACAACGAGAAAATTTTTTTAAAACGACTCGCTGTCCTACTTCAGAATCCCTTATGGCCAACACCTTTCAAAATCTCTTCAGAATTTCCTCAAAAAGGAATTGCAGACCAACCCCCCCCCCCAAACACACACACACGTAGGGACAAGTCCCACATCACATATAAATAACTCTTGACCCCAGCCCTGTAATGAAACTGATCTTCAGTCTCATAATTAAAGGAAATAAAGCTCTTAGCATCTTGCTTTAAAAGGAAGCTAATTAACAGCAGCGTGGTTTAACTCCTCTCACATCAATGCAATCTGCAGACAGATACAATCACAACAATGATTTCTATCAGATTTTCTGTTTCTATTTCTAACCAATCAGAATCCAGACACCAGAATTCAGCAGCGCTGTGGTCTGAGGTCCAGCAGTGGACTTGGCTGATGTCGTAGTTCTGATGATACTAACCATATTCTCAGAAGAGTGTGTTGTGGAAATGTTAAGGTGTATTCATAATGTAACATCACACTGTTGTGTCGTCCACACTTTCTTAGTGCTAGTCAGAACTTTTTAACAGGAGTCAGTCATGCCAGAAAGCCTTTCTTTCCTTCATGCATAATAAAAAGATAAAAATCTCCATTTCTGCTCTGACCCTGTTGATGCTGTCGGCTGTATCGGGGCAGATGGCGAGTCTGTGCCACGTCTGGGCTCTCAGCTGGGGTTTTTGGATAGCCAGAGGGGTAGAGGGCGATATTCTCAATGTCAGACCTGTCAGCTTTTCACGGAATACATCCGGGTGGATGCGTGTGTGTGTTTGTGTGGGTGTATGGTGTGGTGTGTGTGATGGCTGGTTTGTATGGCGTGGTGGTGATGGTGTGTGCAGGGTGTGTGTTTGTGTGCCTAATGTGCTGTATGTGATGGTGTGTGTGTGTGTATGTGATGGTGTATGCAGTATTTGTACATGGTGTGGTGTGTACTGTATGTGTATGTGATGGTGTTAGACGTGTGTGTGAGGTAGTGATGTGGTGTGATGTATGTGATGGTGTTAGACGTGTGTGTGAGGTAGTGATGTGGTGTGATGTATGTGATGGTGTGAGACGTGTGTGTGAGGTAGTGATGTGGTGTGATGTATGTGATGGTGTGAGACGTGTGTGTAAGGTAGTGATGTGGTGTGGCGTATGTGATGGTGTGAGACGTGTGTTTGAGGTAGTGATGTGGTGTGGTGTATGTGATGGTGTGAGACGTGTGTTTGAGGTAGTGATGTGGTGTGGCGTATGTGATGGTGTGAGACGTGTGTGTGAGGTAGTGATGTGGTGTGGCGTATGTGATGGTGTGAGACGTGTGTTTGAGGTAGTGATGTGGTGTGGCGTATGTGATGGTGTGAGACGTGTGTTTGAGGTAGTGATGTGGTGTGGTGTATGTGATGGTGTGAGACGTGTGTGAGGTAGTGATGTGGTGTGGCGTATGTGATGGTGTGAGACGTGTGTTTGAGGTAGTGATGTGGTGTGGTGTATGTGATGGTGTGAGACGTGTGTTTGAGGTAGTGATGTGGTGTGGTGTATGTGATGGTGTGAGACGTGTGTGTGAGGTAGTGATGTGGTGTGATGTATGTGATGGTGTTAGATGTTTGTGTGTGAGGTAATGATGTGATGTGGGGTATGTGACAGTGTTAGATGTGTGTGTGTGTGAGGTAGTGATGTGGTGTGGCGTATGTGATGGTGTGAGACGTGTGTTTGAGGTAGTGATGTGGTGTGGTGTATGTGATAGTGTGAGACATGTTTGTGTGAGGTAGTGATGTGGTGTGGTGTATGTGATGGTGTGAGACGTGTGTGTGAGGTAGTGATGTGGTGTGGTGTATGTGATGGTGTGAGACGTGTTTGTGTGAGGTAGTGATGTGATGTGGTGTATGTTATGGTGTGAGACGAGTGTGTAAGGTAGTGATGTGGTGTGGTGTATGTGATGGTGTGAGACCTGTGTGTGAGGTAGTGATGTGGTCTGGTGTATGTGATGGTGTTAGACGTGTTTGAGGTAGTGATGTGGTGTGGTGTATGTGATGGTGTGAGACGTGTTTGAGGTAGTGATGTGGTGTGGTGTATGTGATGGTGTTAGACGTGTTTGAGGTAGTGATGTGGTGTGGTGTATGTGATGGTGTGAGACGTGTTTGAGGTAGTGATGTGGTGTGGTGTATGTGATGGTGTTAGACGTGTTTGAGGTAGTGATGTGGTGTGGTGTATGTGATGGTGTGAGACGTGTTTGAGGTAGTGATGTGGTGTGGTGTATGTGATGGTGTGAGACGTGTTTGAGGTAGTGATGTGGTGTGGTGTATGTGATGGTGTTAGATGTGTGTGTGTGTGAGGTAGTGATGTGGTGTGGCGTATGTGATGGTGTGAGACGTGTGTTTGAGGTAGTGATGTGGTGTGGTGTATGTGATAGTGTGAGACATGTTTGTGTGAGGTAGTGATGTGGTGTGGTGTATGTGATGGTGTGAGACGTGTGTGTGAGGTAGTGATGTGGTGTGGTGTATGTGATGGTGTGAGACGTGTTTGTGTGAGGTAGTGATGTGATGTGGTGTATGTTATGGTGTGAGACGAGTGTGTAAGGTAGTGATGTGGTGTGGTGTATGTGATGGTGTGAGACCTGTGTGTGAGGTAGTGATGTGGTCTGGTGTATGTGATGGTGTTAGACGTGTTTGAGGTAGTGATGTGGTGTGGTGTATGTGATGGTGTGAGACGTGTTTGAGGTAGTGATGTGGTGTGGTGTATGTGATGGTGTTAGACGTGTTTGAGGTAGTGATGTGGTGTGGTGTATGTGATGGTGTGAGACGTGTTTGAGGTAGTGATGTGGTGTGGTGTATGTGATGGTGTTAGACGTGTTTGAGGTAGTGATGTGGTGTGGTGTATGTGATGGTGTGAGACGTGTTTGAGGTAGTGATGTGGTGTGGTGTATGTGATGGTGTGAGACGTGTTTGAGGTAGTGATGTGGTGTGGTGTATGTGATGGTGTGAGACGTGTTTGAGGTAGTGATGTGGTGTGGTGTATGTGATGGTGTGAGACGTGTTTGAGGTAGTGATGTGGTGTGGCGTATGTGATGGTGTGAGACGTGTGTTTGAGGTAGTGATGTGGTGTGGTGTATGTGATGGTGTGAGACCTGTGTGTGAGGTAGTGATTTGGTGTAGTGTATGTGATGGTGTGGGACCTGTGTGTGACGTAGTGATGTGGTGTGGTGTATGTGATGGTGTGAGACCTGTGTGTGAGGTAGTGATTTGGTGTGGTGTATGTGATGGTGTGGGACCTGTGTGTGACGTAGTGATGTGGTGTGGTGTATGTGATGGTGTGAGACCTGTGTGTGAGGTAGTGATTTGGTGTAGTGTATGTGATGGTGTGGGACCTGTGTGTGACGTAGTGATGTGGTGTGGTGTATGTGATGGTGTTAGACGTGTGTGTGTGGGAGGTAGTGATGTGGTCTGGTGTATGTGATGGTGTTAGACGTGTGTGTGAGGTAGTGATGTGGTGTAGTGTATGTGATGGTGTTAGATGTGTATGTGGGAGGTAGCGGTGTGGTGTGGTGTATGTGATGGTGTTAGATGTGTGTGCGTGGGAGGTAGTGATTTGGTGTGGTGTATGTGATGGTGTTAGATGTGTGTGTGGGCGGTAGCGGTGTGGTGTGGTGTATGTGATGGTGTTAGACGTGTGTGTGGGAGGTAGCGGTGTGGTGTGGTGTATGTGATGGTGTTAGATGTGTGTGTGGGAGGTAGCGGTGTGGTGTGGTGTATGTGATGGTGTTAGATGTGTGTGTGGGAGGTAGCGGTGTGGTGTGGTGTATGTGATGGTGTTAGATGTGTGTGTGGGAGGTAGCGGTGTGGTGTGGTGTATGTGATGGTGTGAGAGTATACTTGTTTGATTTCAGGAAATTTTGTTCTTTGGCACCAAATGTCCAGTTTGTGCAAAAGATTTAGAGTTGTGTCACAAGAGCAGCTTTTTCATATTATGAAAATGACAGTAAAAAGGCACGAGCTACTTAAGACATTAGGACAAATGTTTAAAGGATATCTTATATAACAAAAATAGACTCATTTTTCATTTCTTTAATTCACATGGGCACATCTCGTGTTCGAAAACAGACAGAAATCAAATTAGACGCAGCACAAAGACTCTAAACGCAGCTATTTAGTGCAGAGAAAGAAAGTGCACTTCAGATAGAAAGATGAAACACAAGTTTGTCTCTCATCCATTCGATGACTCTCTCAGCGTCAATTTGTTGTGTGAGTGCCACAATAAGTCACACCTCAACTGTTCCTCCTACAGCGTATTAATAACATCTTTTCATCCCAAATGCATTCCATGTGACTAAACCCGAGTGCCTCTATTTGAAGGTCAAGTCCGTCAGCAAAGAAGCATTTTCTTATTTTCTTCCTCAATTACTGCCACGAACAAAGCTTGATAGTATATTAGGGCTCAAGAAAAATTAAAAAAGTTATGAATAATAACAGAAATTTTATAAAAGTAACAGTTTTGCATTTAAACCGAGCTTTTGTATATTGTCTTAAATCATTGTGAATCAAACATGAATCAAATTGAATCAAATCATTGTGAAACAAATAAATCAGAGTGAATCAAATGAATCAAACTGAATCAAATGAATCAAAGTAAATTAAATGACTCAAATAGAAATGAATGCAATAACTTCCTTTTTATTTCACTTTCATCCCGAGTGTGTTGAGGTTGCCAGATTTTGATATTCACCTCCTGATTTGGGATGTGGGTTTACATTAAATCACAATACAATAAATCATCTACCTTTTAAAAATGAAACTTTGAAACAGACACTTGTCTCATAGACTAGAGGACTTGAGGGAAAAACGTGACCTCACCATGGATACTGTGAACCCGATGATGTCATCAGTTGTCTAGGTTTATGCACTGTTTCCCGATTTATCCCTGATTTATCACTCTACAGCTTGGGTACGCTGAACTTGGTCAATTTACACGTTTTTCGCTGCTCTCATGTTCCCACATAATAATTCATCCGTTTAAACAGAATTCAATCAACAACAATCAATATTTATTCCCTTACCATCCTAAACGCTGTAATATACAACCAATCAGCCACTTCCTGTTCTGAGGGTAACCACAAGAACAAATCAATATCGATTCATCTAGCAATTCACCAGAGCTGAGGGAGCGGTTTAAAGCTGAAAACGTTTGACAGGCTTTGTGTGAAATCACAATGAGCGGCTCAGGTTAGAGATTTGTAAGAAGCTGTTTTGAAATGTTCACTCTGTGACGTTAAAATGACCGCAAACATTTTACTTGGTTTGGATTCATGTCATCTTACACTGAATCATTTTCCAGTAATTAAATCTTTCCACATAAGAATCACGTTCTTGCTGGGAAAACAGTTATTAGTTCTTTTTTAAAACATAATTTTAGCATCATTATTTTTAAGACCTAGACCTAATTCAGGAACCATAAACATCAGAAAAAAGAGCACAGTGCTAAATCTGCATATAAAGCCAAATCTTTTTCTTAACATGTGTTTATAGTCAGTTTTGGAAGTATTGATACATTTTCAGATTTGTACACTGCTGATATTTTACACCACCTTAGATTGGATCTCTTGTTAAAATTCAGAGATAACCACAGCCCATGCATGTGCTCTATTGGTCAATGAAGTAAATTCCATTTGCACACTGTGTTTATATTCTGACCTGTGCTGCTCTGAATGGTCCGGACTGTGGTGGTGGTCCGTGGTGGTGACGCAGGCAGCAATGGTCCATCCTCGTCCTGTGAGCAGCCCTGATCGATGGCACGCACATAGCTGTGACTCCGCATACGGAAACACCCAGGAACCGGCAAGTCCAGTGCAGCCCTCTCCACGGCCTGAGACTCCATCTCGCTGAAGACACTTTCACACACGGCCTCGATCTGTCCGTTCACCTCAACCTCGCTCACCTTCAGGAGAAAATATACAACCCAGAATTCATGATATCTGTATTATATATCCCTAAAAAGAGGTATTGATAAGAGGTCAAAGCACACAAACCTGGCTAATGGTGCTCATAGCCCTCATGTAGCTCTCGTTTCGTGAGCGGTATTGAGGCGAGGCGAGAAGAGCTTTAGGATCCAGACTCTCCATACTTCTGTTAATGGAAACTTCGCTGACGGCCCGCAGGTAGCTGTGACTCCTTATCTGTAGCTTCGGAGAATGTTCTGTAGAAATACTGAAGAAAGACATAGAGACGTTCACTTCAGATCATTTGATCCAATTCACTAGTAAGAGTCGACTCTTTTAACTCCTGAAAGGGGCAACGATTTTTATTTCTAAATTCTGCATATCATTGACCCGTGATTGCTTTTCCTCACCTAATTAAGACTGAAACTTATAAGTTGTAAGTATGGTAATAAAATAACAACATTTTGCATTTTATTTTATGTAATTTTTATTTACATTATTCCTTAATTAACAATGAGCTATAAACATGCAGAGAAAGCACACATTCAATTTATTTTAATAATAATAATAATAATAATAATAATAATAATAATAATAATAATAATAAAACAGGACATTTTGCATTTTTCTAATATGATCCTTAAAATGAAGTCTTTAAACAATTCAGAGAGCATCCTCATAAAACTGTGTACGGTTGCATTCACAAATACTGTCCAATTCAGCAATCAGGCAACAATACACACTAATGCTTGTCCTGCTACATTTCATGATCCGCTGACAGTCTGATGTTTTATTTATAGAGCTGTGAATGACAGGCATGAGCGCTCACTCCAGCTGAGATGGTCCAGGCGTCAGATGTGCAAAGCGGATGTTAGGGAGTTTACAGAGCTTTGACTTCATCAACATTTAAAGCTGTGAAATCCCCAGTAAAAGGGACAGGCAGATTGGGAGGATATGGGGGAGCTGGAGATTTTTACCCCCTCAGAGCACATGCTCAGTGTGTCGTCGGCATGTTCACTTCACTTCCTCAGTGAGTGTGAACAGCGAGAACACATAATCGGGTGAAGGCCTGCACCATGTATGGAGAGAGAGAGCGAGAGAGAGAAAGAAGAAGAGAAAAGAAATTCATTTAAGGCCACCCACACAGTAAACACACACACACACACACAAACACAGCTGACAGGCAGACACACTGCCTCCAGCTGCAGCAGCATCAGCATCGGCAGGCCAGACATCAGTGGAAGCTACATACACAAATGCACACACGCACGCACACACACGCACACACACAAAAAATGCTGCAGACCACCCCCCCCTCTCTCATATATATATATATATATATATATATATATATATATATATATATATATATATATATATATATATATATATATATATTGCAAATCAGTTTGTGTACATTTTCAAAAAAATTGGATTTCCATTAGGCATGATGTCACAATGTGGCAAACGTTAGTTCTCTTGCTATATTAGCTGATTAGCAATCCTGATTATGTACCATTTATGAAAGGAGTCCCTAGTGTCACAGATGAAAAACCGTTTGAGCTTCTATTTAAACATGAGGGAATTAGTGCAATAATCAGTGTGGAAATCAGTCCATTTGGTATATCTTCATTCTCAAGTTGGATTAGCTGTTTAGCTTCCTGGCACTCCCACAATCTCAGTGTGTATGTCTCTACACACATTTAACGAAAGAAAAAGAGTGTGTGTGGAACTGAAGGAACGTCAGCTCACAGGTGCTATAGGGCTGGTCTGAGGAATCGATCGAGATAATCGTTTGTCATCATAATTAATTTAGATACAATTAAGTATATAATTGCTGGTTTGACTCTGAAGTAACAGCTTTGTGTCACGTCACATTATATGTGAAGAAAATGAACTGTCATATGTCAGTTTTCTACTTGCTAGTTTAAACGCATGAAAACAGTCAGATATAAACAAATAAATCGGTCTGGCTAATTATCCGATTATGGAATCATCGACTCCTCTGACTGTAGCGTTTATAGTAAACTGTTCTCATTACTTCAGATCCTCTGGATATACTTCACACCAATAATACTGCAAGCCAGCAAAAATCAATTCGGCTCCTGCTGAGAATGCGGCGAGCTTTTCACCTGCAACACCTCCGACGTCAAAACGGGAATAAAATGCTTTCACGGTGTCAGTGCAGCAGTTTAAAAAAAAGCCCACGGCTAATTAAGAGTAATTACTCATAGACTCGATGGAAAACGGGTTGCATGGTGTTAATTAAAACTGCACGTATAAAGAAAGGAACCACGGTTCGGTCGAGACTATAATTGAAATCAGCACCGAGGGAGGATCGCCTACAGAGCCTATGTGTTTCTGTAGCACACACTCGAGTCCACTACTAATCATATATTCTTAATGTAAAAAATAATGTTAAAAATATCATGAATGATTTACTGTAGGGGTAAAGTAGGCGGAGCCACCGCTAGGGACGCAGTGTTGGTGGGGTCAGGTGTGTGTGTGTGTGTGTGTGTGTGTGTGTGTGTGTGAGTGTGTGTTTGTGTGCGTGTGTGTACAGTAATGCTCTTACTTGAGCGTTGTCATTTCTGTGAGTGATGGCTGCGTAGCTTTGAGGTAGCTGGCTCGTCTCGCCTGCATCTTGGGTGATGGTTTGGGGCTTCCATCAGAGTCACCACTGTCGTCCTCAGCCATGGCTTTAACGTAGCTCCCACTGCGCATGCGTCTGCATGGGATGTCATCTTCCTTCCCCATGGGGAAAGCCCCCCACTCGTCCTGAGGCACCTGCAGGGTCAGAGGTCACACGCCATAACATACAAACCTAAAAAGTCTCTACAACAGCCTCGGTATGGTTTACATCATATCTCACTCCCTGTCTCTCTCTCTCGCACACATAGCACAGTGGGCAGAGATAATTAATGAGGCTGCCGGTGTGAGCTCGCATGATTGGGCTAACGATGCCTCCCTGCGTATCACAACATCTGTCTCGACTCAACTCGCTCACACAAACTCAGATTAGCTCCATTAAATAATCCACATGTTTGAGTTCACAGAATTATAACAATTCACACAATCTGACCTTAACGCAGGATTCTAAAAGCTTAAAGTACATTCACATACATAAGTAAATCAGCTGAGGCATGTTGTGTATGTGTGTGTTGTAACACAGATTTATTTCTCCCTGATTTCTCACATGACACTGAGCGAAAAATCCCACGTTAAAGAATTCCTGTGCCACAGTGTGAATCAGCGCAGAGCTACCATTGCCATGGAAACGGAGGGCCCTGGCGTCACTGTGGGTATAAAAGGCAGTTAGTGATAAAACACAATGTGCCCACACACACAAAACCACGGATGTGTTTATTCCTTAAAGATGGTGCTGTGCAACTGATCATCACGTCACAACAACTGTTTTTTTTTTAAGTTCATGTGACAAGCAATGTCTCCTTTCACTTACACAAGGCTTAAACTTATAAAAATCTGATGGTGCTTTGATTTCAGGACATGATGCTTACAGAAATATTCAACTCCAGTAACCAGTGTGTGGCAATGGCACAACAGTACATCCTAATATTGTGAGATAGAACAGTGATTTTTTTTCCACATTGTGTATGTGGTCTTATGTAGCTGCTACATGAGCAGCATCCAAAGCATTAAAAGCTCTATCCACTAGAGGGCAGGGTATTTGAGAGTGGCAACATGGTGAATGTAACCCAGGTGACTTTATTGTTTATCTTGTGAAAACAGACAAAACACAAGCACCTCGGACGCATCGATTTAAAAAAGATAATGACCGAAATGAGTTGATGCAACAATTATAAATCAAATACTACTGAAAAAGAAAAAAACAACTGCATGTAATAAATAATTCATACACGTTAACAGGCTAGCAAGATGATTTACACATAAAAAGTCCTTCCTGGGACTATTATTATTTATGACCTTCCGGAAATTCTGAGCCATCAATCACAGGATACTAGTATTCAGGGGTACCAGCAAATTAGTGTTGCCTGGTATGACATCTTATGGCTCTACAGCACCCCCGCTGATGAATTGTGGTATCACACCACACCAAAGATGTTAATTTCTGTAAATAAGCACGCATGTGCGCTGCTCCAGATGAGGGCGGGATACATGTGGCATACATCTTGTGTTTGGAAGTACACTCCTAGCTTTCCTAATGCACTGTCACAGGCAGCTGAGGGCGCTACAAATCTCGCTGAGTAAAATGATAAAACAAAATATCATAATAAACTCAAGTGTCAACAGGAATCTGAGTGGATCTCATATCACATTAAATCTGCATAATTTTCTTTGTAAATTTATGAAATACTTAATATTATGAAGAAGCTTTTTCTCCATGCTTACTTGTGCCTTACATGTTCAAACTGTGCTATGGTGTTCTCTCACCTCTACTAGCTTCATACTTTGTTAGTTTGTGAGTTAGCTACATTAGTTAATTTTAATCTGTGTCGTGTTTGTGTCTCTGTAGACAGGAAGTTTGATGAAAAAAACTAAATCATCCCCTGATGTATGCTAGATCTCTGTGAAACTCTTCCACAGATGCTGTCTTCTTCGACTTTCCAAAACACACTAGGAGTTTTCCCTGACAGTCTGAGCTCTAAGCACCCAGCTGAGCTGAAATCCACAGCAAGGCTCCCAGCACGCCAAACTGCTCTGACTTCCTGCCTCATTTAGAGGATAAAAGATCCTGTCGAACATCACAGCATACAATTCCGCTCGTTACGGCCGTCCAGGATACTTTTCTGGATCTTCCTTTGGAAAACTGGTATTTTTCACAGCAGGCTTCCGAGACGGGCTAAAATGCTACGTTTAAATGTTTGTGTTAAAAGGTCAGAGCTCCCAAAAAAAAAGGTTCCTGATTAATTCACACACTTTTAAGGAGTTAAATTTCTAAAAGCACAATGTCTAGGTTTGGTGGATGCTAGCATAACCTCACCAAACTTCAGAAGCTTGCTCTCTCTCTCTCTCTCTCTCTCTCTCTCTCTCTTTATCACACACTTTTTACACATACATACAATTTACACGAGATCTTAAGAAGTCCTAACAGCTGTTAGACACGCTATCAAAACATCATTACAGATAATTTGGCAGGGGGATCATCCAGCACTCGAGTGGGATTAACCGCCTTGCTCGAAAGCAAAGTGCCATCCCACATCCCACAATCAAAGTGTTCCAAAAAAAAAAGCATTGAACATTCATTCAGAGTTACTATGGCAACCAAGGTTCTGAATTTAGCACATCCAAAAAAAAAGAGATAGAGAGAGAGAGAGAGAGAGAGAGAGAGAGAGAGAGAGAGAGAGATACAAGTTATTCTTTGCAATTTCTGAGCGTGAGAGAGAACATGGCAGAAACCCTCTCTTCAGAAGGAGGAGGATGTGTGACTGAGAGGCTGTGAATCACAGTCAATCACTCCTAATGCATCTCTCTGCTTCTAGTCTGTTAAAGCTTCATTTTTTAAAGTGTTCTTTATTACAGTTGGATGTGGTTGCTATATTAGTCTCTGATTAAATTCATGAAGCATGCTTTGGCATGGAAAAGGTGCTGTTTACATTTATATAATTTTCATTTTTATTACTAGTATTACAAACCAATAGAGAAAGGGGCAATACACACACATATGTAATGTACTGTATGTGTGTCTGTGTGTATGCATCACTTCCATGGCCACAGGTCTATAAAATCAAGTACCTAGGCATGCAGACTACATCTACTTCTACAAACATTTGTGCAAGGATGGGTCGCTGGAAACAACAGCAAATCAGCCACATAGTAGGCCACATAAAATCACAGACCGGGGTCAGCGCACACAGGTGTACAGTGCAGAGAAGTTTCTAGAGCAATTGAAGCATGTTCTCTGGAGTGACGAATCATGATTCTCTGTATGCTTCCAGTGAAATAAACACCTAATGCTTCAGCATATCAAGAGATTTTAGGCAATTTCATGCACCCAGTTGGGATGGCCCCTTCCTGTTCCAAAATGGCTTGTGCACAACAGTGCACAAAGCAAGGTCCGTAAAGACACAGATAAGCAAGTTTGATGTGGAGGGACTTGATGCCTGCACAGATTCCTAACCTCAACCTGAAAGAACATCTTTGAGATGAATTAAAGCAAAGACTGCGACTTCTCATCCAACATCAGTGCCTTTTGTCTCCAAAAAGGCTCATTGCAACACTTACTTTAACTTACTTAATCAGAACTAACCAAAAATTATGCCTCTTTGAATAAGACTGAAGAACATAGGCCACACCTCTTTCTGTGACAGTGTTAGCCAACAGGCCACACCTCATGTACTGAGGTTGACAAACATATAGACCACACTTCGCTCACTGACACCGACTGGCACCAAGGACACGCCTCCTTTGAGTCTATCAGGCAGTGAACACACCTCCTTCACTAGGATCAAATGGCCATGCCTCCTACAGTACAACTGAGCCACACAAGCCACACCTCCTTCAGTGATACTGATAAGCACAGAGGTCACACCTATTCACTGGAAAAGGAGGCTCATAAAGCAAACCTTCACTAGAGAGAACTAGAGAACTCTGGAACTAAGCGAAAGAGGCCACACCTCCTTCACTGGAACTAAGTGACAGAGGTCACACCTCCTTCACTGGAACAGAGTGACAGAGGCCACACCTCCTTCACTGGAACTGAGTGACAGAGGCCAAACCAATTTACTGGAACTGAGCGACAAAAGGCGACACCTCCTTCACTGGAAATGAGCGACAAAGGCCACACCTCCTTCACTGGTACTAAGTGATAGAGACCACACCTCCTTAACTGGAACTGAGTGACAGAGGCCACACCCCCTTAACTGGGTCTTTATTTATGACCACAAACTACAGTGTTTGTACTGTAACAGTGAGTAACCGTGAGCTTAGTTTCAGCATATGTCAAGGTGGTATTTATTTGTCCCTCCACTACAATGCTGTGATAATTACTGCAGGTCTCATGTTTAATGACCCTTTAAAGACATTTATTACCCACAACTTTTCATCAGTTTTTATTAGCATCTCATATTTTTGGTGTTCGTAATACAAAATACTGCAGGTCTGTGTGTAATGACCCTTTAAAGACAATTATTACCCTAAATGTCTATTAATATTTCATTGTCCCAGTTCATTATATGCAGCATATTAGCATTTCATATGCATCATTCATGACTGTGTTCTTAGCCTAGCAGGGTATACAAGATGAATTGTATTACTACAATGTTTATGCTAGTTGAATATCTGTTCATAGTTTGTAGCAATGTATCTGTATTGTATTTTATCTGTATAATAGACTGAAATTGACACTGTGATGCATCGCATCCTGATTTTGAGTGTGAGACGGCTTAAGGGCGGAGCTTAACTTCACTTTGATTTGCAAAATTGATTTATGTTAAATTCGTTCTAGACAAGTTTACTAGCAAGAGAGCTAAAATTTGTTAGCAAATTCTAACATGTTTTCCAACAGCCTGATAAAATTTGAATCTAAGCTCCGCCTCTTGTTTACCCAAGGTTGGATGGCACTCAGTTTCAGGATGTGCTCTCCAGGCAACTGGTGCCACACGAGGTAGTAAGGCTCGAACCCGAAAGCTGAGCTATCTGAATAATTAATCGTGTGATGCAACCCACCATCAGCACTCTGCTCTCCTTCTGAAGTGCTTTTATGCAGATTTAAATAATTGAACATGTGATAAAACGAAGGCTTCCACATCTTCCTTTGAAACAAAACAGTCAACGCTTAATTCAGGATTTGAAATCCGCAGATGCTCGCTTTATCACGTGGGAACCACTTTGCATTTAATGTAATTAAACAGACATGTACACACCCATCCCTTGCCCCTTCTTTATTTCACACATGCATACTCATTAGACCTGTCACAATCATGACATTCTGAATTATTTCCATTTAACTTTTCACTGCATTCTGCATTAATAACAAGTGTGATGACCATGTTATTATGAGGAGCAAAACATTTCTAAATGTACATCATGATGTGAATGTTATCCTTATTGTGTTTTCTTCATTGACACTATTCTAAATAGAAAACTATTCTTAATTACTGTACACTTACATGTACTGAACATACAAGTTAGCAGAATCTTTGTCTACACTTTCAAAGGGAAGTCAATCTCGATCAACTCAAATATTTCAGATTATTCAGTGATGTTGTAATTGTGACAGTCTAATATTCACCACCTCAGTAATGCATAAATGATAGAAAGAACTGGGAAGAAATTATAGAGAAAGAGATGAAATATTAAAGGTTCAGAGGTTAATTGAAATACCAGAAATAATACATGATCATCTAACTAGAAAGTAAGGCGGCTAGTGGTTTGCACTTACTTCTCAGCAGAACTCAAATCAAAGCTGGAGCCTCCCTCCGGAAGAAGCAGGAGGAGAGGAGGAGGAAGAGGATGTGACGGTGGTGGTGAGGGTGAAAGTGAAGGTGGGTGAGGTAAGCATGGGGGTGCAGGGGGTAAATTATTCATAAGGAGGGTTGAAATTTTTAAATTTGGATTTGGCATACCTGCAAGAATTGGCAAGTGCGCTCCTGCTGACAAGCCTCTGCTTTCACTAGCGCCTTATCTAGATTTACAGCAGCCTGCTGGTACACCTGGCGCGCCCTGCTCACCGTGAGAGAGGACGACCATGCACTCTTCTTCGCCAGCTGTGCCACATCAGAGCCCGGTGCCGTGATGGCGCAGGTCGTGCACTTGGCCACATCACTGCTGCTGCGCGAGTTCTTCAGCGTCGGCTCAGCTCCACATGCCTCCAGGAAGTACTGAGACTGTGCCCGCTCCGGATGACGCCCTACGGTCATGATGCCAGGCGCAGCGTGGCGCAGAGGGCAGACATCTCGCTCCAGCTCATCTGAGCTCCAGTATCCTGAGGGTGGTGTCCGCTGCTTGGGCTCTGCTGATTTGCAGCGCTCGCGACTCTTGCTCCGCTTGCGCTGCCGTGGTGTTGGTGCTGGCGTGTTTTCTCCATCAGGACTAGCTTTGCTTCCATTCATACTGCTCTTACTGTGTCCATGCCCATGTCCTCCATGGTGAGGCCCTTCTAATGAGTGTGACTTGGTAAAAAGTTTCTGCACAGAGTGCACCAAGTGCCGTATACGCCCAGGACTATCATTGCGCTGCTCTAAAGCAGCGGCTGCAGCCGCTGCCCGTTTATACTGCAGCGTGTGATAGCCATCCCGTGCCATTGGAAGCTGCCGATCCAGATGTTCCAGAAGGTTAACTGGCACTTGTTGACATTTTCCCGCAGGTCCCATTCCACCCGTGTAGGGGACGACAGCACACTCTTCCTTAGGCTCATGGCTTGTGCTGTAGTGGCGCCGAGGGAAAGTACCGTACGGCACCACACAGTCCGGCTGGTACGAGCTCCGTGAGGAATAATACGGATGATCAGGAGGAGGCGGAGCCTCAATCTGGCTGATGAGGTAGGGCTTGCGATCACCGTGGTGACCCATAGGGTCATACGAAGGCTCGCAGGCCACCATGTGGTGGTGGCTGCGGCTGCTGGAAAGGCCTTTCATCATCATCATGGGGCCAGGGTCATGTACACACACACACTCTACTAACGGCTCCGAACTCTCCCCACTGGACCTGTAGAGAGTAAAACAAAAATACGATAAACAACTGTACAAAATAAGCTCATTATAGGTAGATGATACACTCGAATCATTCCCAGGTCTCTAGACTCCACGTTTGATGCTTTTGAAGCCCTTAATGTGCAGGGTCAATTGACCAGAAACATACCACCTATTGTTCTAGAAAAAAACTGATGTGCGCCCTGGTAATTTCTGGTGCTTATGGAGAGGCCACGGCTAGAGGTAGAGTTATTTTCAATTGCAATGTCCCATTTCTCTACTTCTATCTATTCTTATAGAGCTCACTGTTTCATTGCTCAGATATCCCTTTACTTACAGCAGAGCTCACTTTATCTTTTGCTGTGCATTTTTGGATGTCTGTTTTGATCAGCACCTACACTTGGGCTTACCATGTCTGTTGAGAAACCTGCAGTGATCTGAGGTTCCTTCATGATTTCAAGAACTTTGCCACTGACTCTGGGATCTACCTTCTTTTACTCTCCTTCTAATACCCCACCCACTTGGTGGGCAATCTCCATAAGCAATCGCAAAATGAAGATTGATTTTGCTATTTTTGTGCAAACTGTTTGGATAAATTTAGCTGAAGAGTATAAAACAGAGAAGCAGAGTACATAAGGAGGTCTCCGTGCCCTCTCCCCTACAGAGCAGTGATGCACCTCGTGGCATCTCTGCTCCTCATTATTGCACTCTGTCAGTCACACAGCAGCATCCGTTTCATTCAGAATGCCGCTTTGTCAACCACAATCTGGGTAATTGCAGGTGGTGAGCTGGGCCTTATTCAGCTGTGCTAATTACGGTGACGTCGAAGATGAAGAGGCGAAGCTGCCTCAGGAAGAGAGCGCTACAGGAGGGAGAGTGGAGAAGGGACAGTGTGATTGAGAGAGAGAGAGAGAGAGAGAGAGAGAGAGAGAGAGAGAGAGAGAGAGAGAGAGAGTGAGAGAGAGAAAACTGTCTAACCTGTTATTAGAGAGGTTATTATTGGGCATTGTGACAATGTAATGGAAGAGGGCTACAGTGGCTTGGAGCACAAAGCCTCTGATCTCAAACACACACACAAACATATATATATATATATATATATATATATATATATATATATATATATATATATATATATAGACACAGGAAGAATAGAGCTCATTTCAAGGGAGCCATTGTACAGAGAACTAGAGAACCACAGGGGTCAGGTTTGTAATAAAGACTGTACTAAGTGTTGTGGCAGTGTAAAGTGTATTAGTAAAAACGAACATGCCATCTATCATCCATACCACCTGCATGATTGCAGTGCTAAGAAACTACAAATTCCCATATGATACCTGTCAGGACTCAGCCCGGACTTTGGCCACGTGCATCTGTTTACGTTCCTCGTCACGTTTCTGCCCCACCTTCGTCTGCTCCTCCCTGTCTACACACCTGTTTCCTATTGTGATTACCCTGTGCATTTAACTGTGCCACGTTGCCTTGTGCAGCGCGGAATCTATTGTTGTTTTGTCCTGTCTTTAGTCCGTGTCCTGTTTAGTGTTATTGTGTTACTAAACCCTATTTATTTCGCCATCCTGCATCTGGGTCTGTTCTGTCTCGCGTTCATGACAGAAGATTCCGCCGCACCGAGACCCAGCAGGATGGTCCTGATGGTCTCTCTCATTTTTTTTTCCCCCTGGACTTCGCGGTTTTGGTGACATCGGTCCGCATTTTTCCGGTGAGGGACGCCGCTCCGCTTCCAGTTTCTCCGCGGGGGGCACCGCCTCACTTCCTGTGTGCGGGCCATGTCACCAGCCCGAGTTTTGTTTAGTTTTTTCGGTGTCCTGTGACATCGCCCCGCATTTGTCCGGTGGGGGGCGTCGCTTCACATTTGGTTTCCGTGGAGGACGTTGCCCCACTTCCTGTCCGCGGGGGGTGTTGCAGGCCCGTTGTTGGCCCTTATGGATTTTGGCCCTTCTGTTTGGTGGAGGATTTTTTTTTCCCCCTGCCCTCCATCCCTGTTCCTGGTTTCCGAGAGGTGGGACTGGCCGCGGTGCGTAGGGGGTAGCGCTCGGCCCCCCTGCTCAGCTGTGGATGTCGCTCGGCCCTTCAGCCCGGCTGTGGACATCGCTCGGCCCTTCAGCTCGGCTGTGGATGTCACTCGGCCCTTCAGCTCGGCTGTGGACATCGCTCAGCCCTTCATCTCGGCTGTGAACGTCGCTCGGCCCTTCAGCTGGGCTGTGGACGTCGCTCGGCCCTTCAGCAAGGCTGTGGACGTCGCTCGGCCCTCTCTGGCTACACCGTCGTGTGCCTTGCTCCGCCCACCTGCCTCGCCGTGTGCCTTGCTCCCCCCACCTGGGGGGGGCAAGACTGTCAGGACTCAGCCCGGACTTTGGCCACGTGCATCTGTTTACGTTCCTCGTCACGTGTCTGCCCCGCCTTCGTCTTCTCCTCCCTATCTACACACCAGTTTCCTATTGTGATTACCCTGTATATTTAACTGTGCCGCGTTGCCTTCTACTGTTGTTTTGTCCTGTCTTTAGTCCGTGTCCTGTTTAGTGTTCTTGTGTTATTAAACCCTGTTTATTTCGCCATCCTGCATCTGGGTCTGTTCTGTCCCACGTTCATGACAATACCTCATGTGTTTTATGTAACCGAGCAACTAAATACCCATCCTAAATATCCACTTTACTCCTAATTTGTATATGGAATGTAGCAGCATACATATTTTGTTGTTCAGCCAGCTAAAAAAAACTCACAGAACAGATCAGAACATAGGAGAACAGATTAATCAAAACGTGAAAGTGACTGCAAAACATGTGAACTCAAAGTAGGTTATTTTAAAGGTTTAATTAAACTCTTTTATTCATGTGTCATTTCATCATTTATCATTTCATCATATTTGCTTTGCATACAATTCACCATTGGTACTTTTTACAGATTTTTTTTACCTTGTTATTTATTACTCAAACATTATAAAACTGACCTCTGTTCTGTTTTTCACTGTTTGTGTGCTCCGAACCAGGTGCTTTTCCCACCACACACTGAGTTTGAATAAAATGAGTGTATACTGTGTGATACTAGGTGATATCGATTAAGTCCTGCAGAATTTCTGCTCCACTTAGCTTAGCTTGTCCCCCATCAACAAATCTAGATTAAAGCAATAAAGCATGCAACAGCAATAGTGAAAAATATTGCTTCAGGCAACCAAACTGTATTTTGTATTTTGTACTGTATGTACCAAATTTGCTTTTTACATCAACAAGCTAAATATTATCAATAACTATATTGCTTGTTAGTCTATATATAACAATAAGCAGGTTTTCACCAAACAAACAAATGAAAGTGCAGATTTAAAAAAAAAAAAATAATAATTAGAGTAAAAACACTACCATGTCGGTGCAATATAATTATACTCAGGCCAGAATTATAACATAAAGGTTACACTGTACAAATCAAAGCACCTACTCAAGGTACAAAAGGAGCCTGAAGGTTATAAAGCACAGCGATCGAGGAAAAATAGAGGCAGTAAAAATCGAAGGAAAAGCAGTAAAACAAAATAAGACTTGGCACTGGGTCGTCCTCAGAAGCGACATCTTATATTTATTGTAGGAAGTGGACTTAGAGAAAGCATTAAAGTTTTATTACATCAGTAGTACTTCAGCACACACACACACACACACAGGTACACACATGCACACACACAGACAGAGTCCCCACTGCCCCTTCCAATTAGTATGATGTACACTACAGTGGCCACACTCCCTGTACATCAATTTGACACCACACCGTTTAATAGACCACATCTCATTACGAGCCGAACACACAGTCATCTGCTCTGACTGCAATGGTTTCTTCCACCGGCTTTGTTTCATACAGTGTGGATTACATAAGTCCTTGTTTTTAAGTGCCTATAAAAGCACAATCACCACTTCCCAAATCTCCATGATGCCATTCTGCCTGAAGGCCCCTGAGATGTGCAGAATGAGAAACGACTAACGGCTCACGTTACCTCCCTGCAGCGGCCCCGAGAGCGATCCACGAAGAAGAAAAGAGACTCTTTTAAATCTCTTGTAATGTAAAAAGACACATGGTAACAAACCTCCCCATGATGGGAGTAGTGTTATTACCACCATTGTCACAGCAGGAGACCAAATATCTACTATCTGTTTAAAAAACAAAACAAAAAGAAAACTATTTCTCTGACTTACCAATGTCATTCTGGTTCTCTGTCAGTCTGAATAAAGGAGGTGTGGCCTCAATTCCTGTCAGTTTTAATAAAGGAGGTGTGGCCTCAGTTCCTCACTCTCATTTTCTACTGCTTATCCGAACTTCTCGGGTCACGGGGAGCCTGTGCCTATCTCAGGCGTCATGGGGCATCGAGGCAGGATACACCCTGGACGGAGTGCCAACCCATCGCAGGGCACACACACACTCTCATTCACTCACACACTACGGACAATTTTCCAGAGATACCAATCAACCTACCATGCATGTCTTTGGACCGGGGGAGGACACTGGAGTACCCGGAGGAAACCCCCGAGGCACGTGGAGAACATGCAAACTCTGCACACACAAGGTGAAGGCGACCCTGGAGGTGTGAGGCAAACGTGCTAACAACTAAGCCACCTTGCCCCCCGGCCTCAGTTCCTGTCAGTTTGAATAAAGGAGGTGTGGCCTTTTTTCTGTCAGTTTGAATAAAGGAGGTGTGGCCTCAGTTCCTGTCAGTTTGAATAAAGAAGATGTGGCCTCAGTTCCACACCACCTTTTGAATAGAGTATGAATAGAGAAGAATTTTTGATCAAATGTACATTATCATCTGGGGCTTGCTAATATTATGAACAGCAGCTATGCTAATTCCTCTTCAATTCCTCTTTCTCTACTCATCCCTACTAAAGGAGGTGTGGCCTCAGTTGCTGTCAATCTGAATAAAGGAGGTGTGGCTTCAGTTCCTGTCAGTCTGAATAAAGGAGGTGTGGCCTCAGTTGCTATCAATCTGAATAAAGGAGGTATGGCTTCAGTTCCTGTCAGTCTGTATAAAGGAGGTGTGGCCTAAGTTCCTGTCAGTCTGAATAAAGGAGGTGTAGCCTCAGTTGCTATCAGTTTGAATAAAGGAAGTGTGGCCTTAGTTCCTGTCACTCTGAATAAAGGAGGTATGACATCAATTGCTGTCAATCTGAATAAAGGTGGTGTGGCTTCAGTTTCTGTCAATCTGTATAAAGGAGGCGTGGCCTCAGTTTCTGTCAATCTGAATAAAGGAGGTGTGGCCTCAGTTTCTGTCAATCTGAATAAAGGAGGTGTGGCCTCAGTTGCTTTCAGTCTGAATAAAGGAGGTGTGGCCTTTTTTACCCATCACTCTGAATAAAGGAGCCTCTGTACCTGTCAGTCTGAATAAAGGCAGTGTGTCTCGGTGAGATTTAATAGAAAGATTATTTTGTTTATTCCAACATCACCATGTCCTGATTAACCACAGCAAACAATGCAATTACATTAATTAGCTTTGTCACCTGACACCATCATTATTACAGTCAATTACAAAGGCCATCTTCGCAAATTCTGTGCAGAAATCTCCATCTGTTTGCTTCATAAACATGTACGGGCCTAACAGTGGGAGTAATTAATTTCAGGTAATGGGAGTCGAGCAGCAGCAGAGCAGAAGATGAAGATGGAGAAAAGTGTAGAGAAACGACAGAAGTGTTCACACTCAGCACTCAGGTGGCGTCACAGTCCTGATTAGGTCCTGAACTGCAGTGTTATTCATTTTCATTTGATTTAATAATTTTTTCAGTAGGTGATGATGGGACTGCTAACAGGAGCGCTTGAGAGGACGTCCCTTCTCCCTGATCATTAATCGAATTTTACAGTCTGACCTCAGAAGCTCGTTTTCCTCCAGAATAAAATACCGCTACATAAAAATGAAGCAAACTGCCAGCTTTTAACCACAAAACAACAGAAGAAAGAGGAGGAGTTACCAAATGATGCACTGCCCTTTTCTTTCTTTCTCTTTCCTTATTTCCTATCCTTGTCACTCATTACTTTTAATTTCCTTCTTACATATTTTTTCCTTCCTTTATTAATCCTTGTTTCTCTCTTCTTGCTTCTTATTATTCCTTACACCTTTCTTTAACTTCCCTCATTCAGCTACTGTTCCTTCCTCTCCTTTTCTTTCCCTCCAATTCCATCCTCCGATTTCCTTTTACTGGCTTTCATTATCTTTTCTTCTTTCCTTTTACTTTATAATCCTCTCTCCTTTTTGTTGCTTCATCTACCTTTTCTTCCTTCCTTTCCTTCTATTATTTCCTTTTATTCAATTTTTGTCCTTCCTTTTCATGTCCTTTATCTCTCTTTCCTTCTTTCCTTGTTTATTCTTAATCTCTTAATCTATCCTTTAATCTCCCTTAACATACTTTGTCTCCTTCTTCTTGAAAACAAAGAAGAAGGTAGCAAATGGGAAAGACTACCTTCCTCTTTGTTTCCATCCCTCCATTATCCTTCCCATTTCTTCTGCTTAATTAATTCCTTCCTTTATTCCTTTCATTGTTTTATCTCCTTATTTTTTTCATTTAATTCCATTTTCTACCCTTTCTCCACTTTCCCTTTCAATCCTTTCTTCCTTTATCTCCTTTTCCCTCCCTTGTCTCCTTCCTCCTATTTCCCTATCATACCTTCAAGTCACCTTCTTATTCCCCTTTCCTTTCTTCTTGCCCTCCCTTTTTGTTTTCTTTCGCTTCCTTTCCTCGCTTCTACTCCCTTCATCTCAGACTCGACAAGACTTGAAGCTAACAGACACAGTGTGCAGCAGATACATTGATCAGCAGTCAGAAGCTGGACAGGAGCCTGATTAATAATGTATACAGGCCTGTCATCTGATTCTCACCATAACTCAATAATCACTTGACATTTATTTAGTGCAAGCGGGATTATGCTTCTGCAGAACCCTGTTACTCGTGTCTGGCTGAAAAATGTTCAAAATGTCAAATCAGCTAGTACCTTAATGAGCAAAGGTGTCTGCTAATGATTAGCCTGAGAGTGCAGCGGTGAGAAGTGGCTCTGTCTGCGTACAGCTCGGCATCCTCCCACTCACTCCACACTCTTTCAGAAATAAAGAAGGAGAGAGGCTTTGAAGTCAGCTGATTGTTTAGTTAGCCGGCATTCGTACAGCAGCAGCGGCTCTGGTGCACGTACTAAATCGATGCATCGGTCCTTATTGTGCATTTCAGTGACTCAGAAGCTTTTGTTGCAGTCTTCCTGTGAGCTAGAAATATAACACAACTCGGATAGATGCCGTCTCTTCCCACGCACACAGAGACTATGAACTGAGAGAGAGAGAGAGAGAGAGAGAGAGAGAGAGAGAGAGAGAGAGAGAGAGAGAGAGGGGAACAGAGAGACAGGAAGAGCAAGCAGAAGTGTGTTCATACGTCATTAGGTCAATGTATGACTGCTATGTGAGAATCACCTCAACGTGTTCATCTACGGTGAAGTGTTCACATGTTTTCAGTCTGTTTAAAGTGGCAGTGTGTAATGTTTAGTGCCCTCTTCTGCCTACCAGATTTCTGATTTTCATCTAAAAATTATGATGGGAAGGCGGAGCTTATTTCAGGACCAGAAAACATATATAGTGTTAAACAATGAAACTAGCAATTGTGAGGTAATTCATTTTTAGGTATTTCAATAATTGTTCCAATGCATTCTGAATCACACACACCTAACTTCAGGAGTGCAAATCAGTCATGCTAATTGGAGGTCACCTGCATCTATATATTGTTAACCATGTTTCATTCATGCATGATTAAGACCCACCGCTGATCTGATGCAACTGAAAGCACAGAGTTGGAGATCTGATTCTTCTCAAAATTACCTTTGCTGAGAGAGCATTGTGAGAAAACACACACACACACACACACACACACACACACACACACACACACACACACACACACACACACACACACACACACACGCACTCCTTTTAAGTTATGTTAATCAAAACAGCTGAATCCAGCACACTAGGCCTTTGTGAAAGTATTCATTACAGTCTGTGTGTGTGTGTGTGTGTGTGTGTGTGTGTGTGTGTGTGTGTGTGTGTACAAATAAGTTCCACACCAGAAATATCTCGACGGACAGAGGGTGAACATCTCCATGGAAACAGATGGCTTTCGTACAAATCACAGAAACCCTGCACCAAAATGTTCATGCGCCTTTAAAAGCATTCACACACACTCTCTCTCAAACACCCCCCCCCCACACACACACGTTTTAAAAGAAATCAACAAATCATGAATTTCAT
>NC_062539.1:13126209-13268709 GCF_022655615.1 Tachysurus fulvidraco
ACAAATGTTTCCCCCGACTGTATTTACATGCCGATTTAAACACCAATCAACAGAAAACCAATCTGTATTCGACTCAACTCGGAAACTGGAATTATGTCTTTTCCAACGTCTGTGTGTTCAGGCTACATGTTTGTCATCTGTTAGCGTTGAGCTAGCCAGCTGACTGGGATAAGTGATGTGTATTTTCCTTCTGTTCATACATTTGTCATCAGATGCTGAACTTGAGCCTGATGAGACCATCCTGTGTTCCTGAGTAGGAACTTGAGCAGGAATTGACGAGGTCTTTTCTTAGGTATTTTCGAGCCAGAGCTCAAAAATTAAGGAGTTGCCGCATGACGCTCATTTACATTTAACCACACCCACCAAACTACACTAAACGGACAAACACAAAATAATAAACCGGTTAAAGAATGCTTCAAAGAATGAAAGATTCTCAGGAATCTTGTGTAAATGTTCCTATGTATTGTTTTTGTATCCTACATGCTAAACGATGCTCACTGACACAGAGAAAGAAGGAAAAACTTACTTGAAAAAAAAAAATAAATAAATCACACACGTGACACCTGAATGCAAAATGGCGTAGATAACATGAGTATCCTCAATAGTGTCTAAAACTAAAACAAGATCAATTGTGTTCTTCATTAAAACAATCTGCTTGTGATCTAATTAAAAGTTCAAGCTGAAATGGTGTCGTTTTTTCAGTTATAAACAAGGCAGCCGTTATGAAGGAGAGCTTCAGCACCATGTGCCACATTTTACTGCCCTCTGGGAGGATAACATCTCACACACACACACACACACACACACACACACACACACACACACACACACACACACACACACACACACACACACACACACACACACACACACACACACACACACACACACACACACAATCAAATCACAGCTCTCTTCCTATTCTCCTGTCTCTCTGAAGAATTGCTCTGTAATAACACACAGGAAGTGAGTGCACAGTTTCCTTTCTAACGTCCATCGACTCTTCAGCTAATCACCGAGTTCTTCACACAAACTAAATGAAAGTGACAGAACAACACCGAGCACCACAAACATATCCGAGCTCTTCTACTGTAACAGTAAAGAGGCCAAAACATCTAAGCGCAGCATCGAGGAATACAGCGTTAAAGGTGAAAGGTTAAACAGCAATCTGTTTGAATGTGGAGAGAAAAAGAGCAGCGAGTGAACGCTTTGATGCTCGCTATAGCAGAGACCACCGAGGCCTTCAAACAGAATACAGAATGCTTCTGAGATGCAAAAGATCAGTGAATATCGCTCACTGGCTCCATCTCCGTCTCATTCTGGAACATTTTAGCAGAAAATTTTAAATGTGGACATGCTACATAATTTAATACAACTGCTAAATGCCATTATTAATATATTTATTACAGTATTAATATATTTATAAATGTATTTGCCAAGCAGATTAAAATGAGTTATAATTCAAACCCTTTTACAAATAAAATGTAAGTTATTTTTTAGTAATGTAATATTATGGTTTAGCTAACAAGATTTTAACTTAAATATTTTACCTAAATTCTCTCTGCAAATGTCAAAAATCCCAGATTAAGTGGAAAAAAACTAAAAAAAAACAGGCAAAAAAACAGGTAAAGCTATAATGACTTCTAGAAGACATTTAAAATGAAAATAAAAAAAGTTTTATCTAAACGCTTATATAATCTTATAAGCTTAAGATAAATAATCTTATAAGCTTAAGATAAAACTGATCATTAAAAATACATGTAATGCAGTATGTGTTTATAAACACAGTATATTAGTTTATAAAAAACATGACTTGATAACATGATGACATGCTAAAAGTTAATCCGTAAAAAAATCTTGTGATGAGAAATTATTGTAAGAAGAACTATGCAGAATTAAAAAAATAATAATTTTGCTTCTTATTCCGACCTGACCTTCATCAAATGTGGCAAAGGTTTTCACTTTAACTTCCATCTCCTACTGCAATGTTAGAATTTTATCTTATTCCTACATTAACAATGAGCTTTAGTCATCAGAGCTCTTCTGTCATTCTCTCTCTCTCTCTGCCTCTATTCCTCTCTCTGTCTCTCCCTCACTCTCTCTCTCTCTGTCTCTCTATCTCCATTTCTCTCTGTCTCTTACTCTCTCTCTCTCTCTCTCTCTCTCTCTCTCTCTCTCTCTCTTTTCCTCTTTTTGTCTTTATGTCTCTATTTCTCTCTTTGTCTCTCTCTGTCTGTACTCCTCTGTCTGTCTGTCTGTCTGTCTGTCTGTCTTTATTCCTCTCTCTGCCTCTATTGCTATATCAGTCTGTCTTGTCTGTCTCTCTCACTATCTCTCTGGCTCTCTCTTTTACACACACACACACACACACACACACACACACACACACACACACACACACACACACACACACACACACACACAAATTAAACTTGACGCTGTCAAAATTCACAAAAATATTAAAAAGAGGTACAAAGGAGACAATGTCAATGTCACGGTGAAACACCACAGATGAATGTTAGACCTTCTTTACTTTAGAGTTATCAACTATTCTTGTCTTCTGAAAGAGCAGAAACTGCACAAGGACTTGGAGGTGAAAAATAGTTCTGTTCTCTTTATATCCAGTGCTGCTGAAATCTGGATCGAATTGGTCTGAGGGCAAAATCACAGGGTTCTATAAGAGTCTAATACCTGATTGTTTCCATAGAAACCAATTCATTCATGAGGACATGTACAGTGAACGCTCTCCGCAAACCAACTCTTCGTTTCTGTAAAGAGACGGTGTAGGGGAATGTAGGAGTCTCCAGTGTCAGTGCTTAGCCAGATGTAAAGCTCGACATTTACTGAGAACTTCAGCTACACCCCTTTATCACACCATCATCATCATCATACTGGCATTGATTATTTTCCCACAAAGTGTTTCATTTCTCTGTGTAAAACCAGAGCTGATTAACTCCTAAAAGAGTTTGTTTGTGTCCATGTTGATCATTGACTGTCTTTGTCATGTCTGACTCCACAGTGTTGTTAATATGAAGCACAGATGGAAGTAAACACTCAGAACTTTAAAGAAGAAGCCTTTGTTATGTCACATATACATTAAAGCACAGTGAAATCCATGATGAATTCCAACCTTCTGATCAACAACACAGAGCCATAACCACTTGAGCTACCACAGAATTTGTAGTGATTCATCAGTATTTGTTTTTCTTTAGCCTACTAGGGGCAAGATATTCAAAGAAAAGTTCGAAATAAAACAAAAAAGTTTATTTTTTTAAGACAAATGTTTGTATATTCAAAGTACATGGTGAACTCAATCCCAGTTCCGCTTTCTGAGATGCTCCAAGTGCTGACTCATTTTAGATCAGACTCACAGCCTTTCATTTATTCTGCTTAAAAATGATCCCATAATTAGACTTCTATTCATCAATGTACTGGGGAAAAGTTTCTGTTTACTGGGGTAAGATACATCTTAACTGCACAAGGTTTGTACTTGTTCTCAGCAGCTAATCAGGAACACGGAACAGCGTCAAAGGGAAACATGACATCTACAGATCTGACTCATAAAAAAACAACAGTGAGTGTTCTTCTCCTTTCTCTCGAGTTACACAGTTACTTAAAGTATAATTATAATAAATTATTCTCATAACCACTGTTGTTGTTGTTGTTGTTGTGTTTGTGTTGCCGCCTCCACACAGTAAAGCCTTAAATATTCCACTCTGGATCATATAGAGAGTTAATTGCGGTACAGTATGGCGTCGTCAGCCAGGGATGGAGGGATTAATAAACCCTCTCGCTGCAGTGCACAGGGGGTATAAAGGGAATTCACGCAATCACAACGACTCTCCTAACAGTTTTTTTATTTCAGGCTGCTAGATAGAAGAAGAAAAAGAAACGAGGCGGGAGGGAAGTGAAAACAAAAGGCAGCTTATTAAATTTCTCCATCGGGCTAAAAACGATGTTCTAGAACACAAAAATATTAGCAGCTAATTTGGGCGAGGAATAAATGGGGAGCGAGGACGTTTATGGCCCTGATTAGAGCCAACAGTGGTTTTATCGTCTCGCACAGAGGGAGGGGAAAAAGACGAGAAAAGGCGAGTGGAGGAGCTAAAGGAGAAACTAAGGATTCAAGGATCTGAGGTTAACACACACACACACACACACACACACACACACACACACACACACACACACACACACAGAGGTTTGTTTTTAATTGATAATTGATTTTATTTGTATATTATTTAAAAAAATAAATCTGTCAAATATCCCTACAAGATCAAACATTCCAATATATACAACATCCCTTAAATAAGATTCTTTCAATTTACTTCAAAAAACATTTTGTGCTCAAAAAAAAAAAAAAACATGATGGAAAACGCTCCAGTTATACAAATGTAACGACATGATGGTACTCAAAACTGGACAAAAATGTCTCAGACAGATTCTGAAACTCTGTGCTGCTTAGGACACGAGGAACTTCTCGATGAGGAAATAAGCTCTACAGTTCCCAACACAACTCTCAGTTCATTACCATCTTTTGTGATTTGAGCAAACCCCTGCTGAGCCTCCCCAACCTCCTCCAGCCCTGATCTCCAATCAATATTCAGATTCAGCCCCTCATTTGCATATCAAGCTCGGCATCAGGCTCGTGTGCACGGATGTGGTGGAAGATTACACCTTCTTTCTCTCCGGAGCTCCAGGAACCCAATGAATACACGTTTGATTGCATGGTTCGTCCGGGAGTCTCGGCACAAGCCGCTTCTGGAAGTCCTTGTTCACGCGGACAAGCGCCATTGGCCCCGATCATTACTTCTCCCTGCTAATGAGGAGCCATAACGCAAACTGTGAAAACGCGGTGCGTCAGGCTGAGGTAATATAACTGGCTGATTTCCCACGTGAGCTGAAACCGACAGAAGCTGCTCAATCTTTTCAACACCGAAATGTTATTTTACTAACAAGAGTGTGGTTTCTACACAAAAATGGTAGAAACACACACGATAAAGCATTCAAGCTACAGTATGTAAACATGCTCTTTAAAATCATTTTTAAAAACATTTCATGATTCAGTCGGTTGCAGGAACTGGGCCCTTGAGCAAGGCCCTCAACCTTCCCTGCTCCAGGGGCACAGTATCATAGCTGCCCCAGCACTCTGACCCAAACCTCCTCATTTGGGTATGTGAAGAAAAGAAATCCACTGTGCTGTAATGTATATATGGCGATAATAAAGGCTTCTATGCCGCCTTCTTCTTCTTCTTAAAGAGACAGATGAGTTTATCATAACAACAAACAGCCTGAAATAGGTTTAAAGAAAAAATAAAATAACACGAGTGAATCATTATAAAAGTTTGACTTGTGGGTGGGGTTTTGTTGGGAAAAAGAAGTTTCTTTTCCTCTCATATGTCAGCTTTTTATAAAGTTAGGGTAGAAGCACAGGTCTCTGCTGGGGCTCAAACCCCTGACCTTCTGATCACTATCCCAGTGCCTTAACTTTTAAATAAACCTTTAAATGTTCATGTTATCTTAATCATTCCATAACTGTTAAACAATCCTTTCAGAAAAATGACAGATGACCTTGTTAAAGAGCTGTTGCTATGGAAACGATAACCTATTACAACAAGTATTAACAGTATTAAAAGAAGCCTGCACTTCATAGCTGCTCTTTATAGAACATTCATCAACACCTGCTGAGCAAAATCTGTCTTTTATTTTCCACCTTATTCTCAGTAATGCTGAACTCTGACCTCTGACCCATGTGCTTATTTAAGTTTCATGTTCAGCTGTGAGTGTTCTAAGCATTCCTGCTTCTGTAGCCGTTCCATAGTCAGGATAAAGAGGAGATATTGCATGGATATGTGACAGTGTGTTAAATTCCTAAGGAGGCGACCTACACACACATACAGCACACACACACCCGCACTGTACCTGTTGTACAGATATAAATCACCTGCAGAAATCGCACACACACATGCACACACACACACACACACACACACACACACACACACAAACACACACACACGCGCACACACACACCCGCACTGTACCTATTGTACAGATACGAATCAACTGCAGAAATCTCACACACACACGCACACGTGGACACACACACACATGAAGGAATATCTTAACATAGATATCCCGCAATACATTTTATCTGTTTAAAGCTACATTTAAAGCTGGAACAAGTTAGTTCTTGTTCCTATTTTATTTTTTGTTTAATTATTTTAATGTAATTTTTTTATTTTTTAAGATTTTTATGCCTCACACTGAAGCTGGATAAATGCACAATATATATAAAGAATTCTTTTGAAAGATGTTTCTGAATCTTAGCAAATACAGAAGCTGTAATACTCTAACCATATCATTTAACTTGCATTTATTTCGCATCTAATCTATTTATTTCTTTTTGTGCCTTCATCTTTCCACTTTGTATGGATGATTTGTGCAGGGTGATGATTTGCTCCTCTGCTCTGAACACATTTTAATTAGCGCTGTACGAGGCGTCTCTGTTTATCACGACACGTTTCATGTTTATGGATCAGATGCTCCAGCGTTTACTCCATGCTCTGGGTCTTAGGATTTATTTCATGTCTGTGTGTATGTGCTAACATCAAATATTATCATGAGAACAAAAATGTTAGTGCCTCGGCCATATTATTATGTAACTACTTATGTGCTCTCTTCCATACGTACTGAACGTCACCTTCTCCTGAGCACCACACGAGGTGCTGATGCTGATTTAAAGTGTTTGAGGTTCCTGCTATTTGTTTGTTTTGGATATTTCAGTTTCAGACATGATTGTGAGCCTCAGGGGAGTGAAAATGTTTTTGCTGTTTGCTCTGTCATTGTTCTAATCAGGTAGAAATTGCACTGTGCATGCGAATGTGTGTGTGGCAGCTGTCAGCGTGCAGTGTGTCAGAACACACAGCTCACATTTCACACAGAAACACACTGTTGTTCCTGTGATGTCTTTATCACCTCTGATTTCTATGTGTTGTATCAGGAGCTGAAATTTTGCTTGAGGCTTGTTTGACTATTTTTATTGTCTGTGATGAGAAACAGGGTCTAAAGTTTATTTATCCTGTGCTAACATCAGTAATGATGAGTTGTGACATGACAGAGTGGGCGGGCCATGTGACACAACAAGGTTAAGCAAAATTGTACTTTACACAAATGAGGGAACTGTTGTGACATCCAATAGGAACAAGGGACGGTGGAATGTTTAATTTTTCAGCCTAATCTAACAGGGTTCCATATACTGTATGCCTCCTTCACTAAAACTGACATACACAGAGGCCATGGCTCCTCCACTGAAACTTAAGGCAAATAAGCCACACCTCCTTATCTGAGACAGACATAGGCCACGCCTCTTTTGCAGCCCTCTCTCTCTCTCTCTCTCTCTCTCTCTCTCTCTCTCTCTCTCTCTCTCTCACACACACACACACACACACACACACACACACACACACACACACACACACACACACACACACACACACACACAGAAACCCTCAGCAGATCCCTGAGGAGCAAATATTCAGTAGTGGATCAATACAAGCATTATGAGGCAGGATTTTCCAGTCCACATGCTTAAAGCCTCTGTGTGTTATTAACCTTTCTATAGGGTTGTTTGTGTGTGTGTGTGTGTGTGTGTGTGTGTGTGTGTGTGTGTGTGTGTGTGTGTGTGTGTGTGTGTGTGTGTGTGCAAGATGTTAACTCAGGGATCAATGATCAACAAGTCAACAAGTTCTTGTATGAACCTGAAGTGAACCAGACATTTTATTTTTTATTTATACAGATTGAGAAACCATGGGCTGGAATGCTGAGATGCTTCATCTGAGAATTCTACATATGCAGAATAGGGGAAAAAATAGGAATAAATGCAAATAAAATTTCATGAACATTTTATGTTTTATAAAGCTTATTTATGTAATAAATAATGTATGTAATGTCTGTTGTTGAAAGAGTTACACATGTGGACACAATTGTTGGTACCCTTCGGTCAATGAAAGAATAACTCACAATGGTCACAGAAAAAACTTTAATCTGACAAAAGTAATAATAAATAAAAATTCTATGAATGTTAACCAATGAAAGTCAGACATTGCTTTTCAACCATGCTTCAACGGAATTATTTAAAAAAAAATAAACTCATGGAACAGGCCTAGACAAAAATGATGGTACCCCTAGAAAAGACTGAAAATAATGTAAACAAAGGGACATGTTAATTCAGGGTGTGTCCACTAATTAGCATCACAGGTGTCTACAATCTCGTAATCAGTCAGTGGGCCTATATACTGTATAAGGCTCCAGGTAGTCACTGTGGTGTCTGGTGACATGGTGTGTACCATACTCAACATGGACCAGAGGAAGCGAAGGAAAGAGTTGTCTCAGGAGATTAGAAAGAAAATTATAGACAAGCATGATAAAGGTAAAGGCTATAAAACCATCTCCAAGCAGCTAGATTTTCCTGTTACTACTCTTGCACATATTATTCAGAAATTTAAGATCCATGGGAATGTAGACAACCTCCCTAGACGTGGCTGCAGGAGGAAAATTGATGACAAATCAAAGAACCAGATAATCCGAATGGTAACAAAAGAGCCCAGAAAGAAACCCCAGGTGAACTTCATGCTCAAGGAACATCAGAGTCAGATCGCACCATCCGTCCTTGTTTGAGCCAAAGTGGACTACATGGGAGACGACCAAGAAGGACACCATTGTTGAAAACATAAAAAAGCTAGACTAATCAAAAAAAATAATCATAAAAAAGCTAGACTGGAATATGCTAAACTACATGTTGACAAGCCACAAAGCTTCTGGGAGAATGTCCTATGGACAGATGAGACAAAAATGGAACTTTTTGCCAAGGCACATCAACTCTATGTTCACAGATGGAAAAATGAAGCATATCAAGAAAAAACACTGTCCCTACTGTGAAACATGGAGGAGGCTCTGTTATGTTCTGGGGCTGCTTTGCTGCATCTGGCACAGGGTGTCTTGAATCTGTGCAGGGTACAATGAAATCTGAATACTATCAAGGGATTCTAGAGAGAAATGTGCTGGCCAGTGTCAGAAAGCTTGGTCTCAGTCGCAGGTCATGGGTCTTACAACAGGACAATGACCCAAAACGCAGATAAAAACACCCAAGAATGGCTAAGAGGAAAACATTGGACTATTCTAAAGTGGCCTTCTATGAGCCCTGACCTCAATCCTATTGAGAATCTTTGGAAGGAGCTGAAACATGCCTTCTGGAAAAGACACCCTTCAAACCGGAAACAACTGGAGCAGTTTGCTCATGAGGAGTGGGCCAAAATACCTGCTGAGAAGTCTCATTGACAGTTACAGGAATCGTCTGATTGCAGTGATTGCCTCAAAAGGTTGTGCAACAAAATATTAAGTTAGGGGTACCATCATTTTTGTCTAGGCCTGTTCCATGAGTTCCATGATTTTTTTAAATAATTCCGTTGAAGCATGGTTGAAAAGCAATGTCTGACTTTCATTGGTTAACATTCATAGAATTTTTATTTATTATTACTTTTGTCAGATTAAAGTTTTCTGTGACCATGGTGAGTTTTTCTTTCATTGACCGAAGGGTACCAACAATTTTGTCCACGTGTGTGTATATAAATAAAATCGAATTGAATTGAATGGGAGCATACACGTGAAACACTGCGATGATGGACAAGCTTAAACATTGACATTCAAAATAAACAGTGCAAATTTATTTTTGTTGGAATTTCTTTTTCTGAACATGGATGGCCATTTCCACAGAGGAGAAGATTAAAAACTATTATTTAAATTTTTTTTCCCACCTTCTTTGGAAGGCAGTGAGATAAGAGATTGTGTGTGTGTGTGTGTGTGTGTGTCTGTGTGTGTGTGTGTGTGTGTGTGAGAGGGTGGAATAAACCCTGATCACCCATCAGCTCTCCTGTGGGAAATGTGATTTCAGCATCAAGCCCTCAGCCAGATGACTTGAGCCATGACGAGGTGAGAAACAGGCTCGCTCTGGGGAGATACACAGAACTGCTGCGGGGGCGAGAGAGAAAATACATCACAGCTTCAAGAGAGACTCAGGACTCAGAAGAGGAGAAACGGGAGCTGTGCTGTAGCTCACACATCACACATCATCTGTGCTCTCCTTTAAAATCGGATTAGAATTTATTAGGTGTTAAATAATTTTATTCAGAGTATTTACAGAGTGTAGGAGGATTCCTTCTTTTCAGGGCTGTCCATGCACTCAAACACTCCTGAGGGTGCCAATACTTTAATCGGTAGAGGAAATTCAAGTGCTCAGCTTCCATGGGAGCTATGTTTAGAAAAGGAACCAAATTCAGGACATCGTTGCAGCATGTGATTATTTTCGAAGCTATGCTAAAGTGTTTTGAGAGTCTGGTACTCTCCCAGCTGAAAACATGCTTGCCCCAACACTGGACCCATATCAGTTTGCCTACAGACACAACAGATCAACTGATGACGCCATTACCTCTGCCCTCCACTCTGCCCTGACTCACTTGGACAGTAAAAACACATATGTCAGGATACTATTTTGAGTTCCGCTTTCAATAATGTGGCACCATCCAAACTGATCTCCAAGCTCAGTAATCATGGCATCAGCCCCTACCTCTGTAACTGGACCCTGGACTTTCTCACTAAAAGACCACAATCACCTTAAACACTTGTGTACCTCAGGGCTGTGTTCTGAGCCCAATCATCTACTCCCTTTTCAACCATGACTACATTCCTGTGTATGGCTCTAACTCCATAATCAAGTTTGCAGATGATACCATAATGATCACCTCATCAGCCATGTTGATGTGACGCCCTACAGGGATGAGGTGTGTCAACAACAACCTTGCACTCAACATCCAGCAGACAAAAGAGTTGATTGTGGGCCACCAGCGAACTAAGAAGAACCATGCACACACTCCCATTCACATTGATGGAGTTGAAGTGGAGCGTGTGACTAGCTTCAAGTTCCTCGTTGTCCATCTCTCTGGGGAACTTTCCTGGACCCTCAACACCTACATTCTGATCAACACATACTGTACATTCTGATTCATCACAAATGCTTCCTAAGGAGAATGTGAAGTGTTCTTAAAAGCTCCTCTCACTCCTCTTAAAGACTCCTCTCTACATAACATCTGGGAGATGTTTCTTACCAGCAGACTCAGGAACAGTTTCTATCCCTCAGCTGTCAGCCTACAGAACTCTAATCTTAGATGCTGAAAACTACATCCTAGATGGACCACCTAATGTACACTTCCAATTAGTGCTGCACGATTAATCATATCGCAATCGCGATATCAAACCTGTGCGATTATATGACGCAAAATGCTGCGATTTTATGAAATAAATAAACGCATGTGTGGACATGACAACCCATTCTCTCTGAAAGCTACACCGCTATCCACCAATAAAAAAAAAGACCAGTGAGTTTTAGTTTAGGCAGTGGCACATGTGTCACGTATGGTCATGTGACTTTTTCCGGTGTGCAGCACGGAACGGATGCAGATGGATGCCGAGCAGACGGACACTGAACTGGTGGCCAGAAAAAATGCTACCTCTGTTATATGTAGTGGTAATTTCGTCAGACGAGACGAGACGAAATATGTTCAACAACCTTTTTTTTCATAAGACAAGACTGCACCACTGTCCAAAAACACTGACTAACACTAAATTAACATGCATTATTGTTGACGAAAAAAGACGAGATGAAAATGTTTTGTATGAAATAAAAACTAAGATAAAATCTCTTCATTTTCGTCTACAATCGTCTCTGTTTTTTCATCAGCTGTTACGCCTTTAAAGTATTCAGAACGAGCTCGCGGCTTCGCGCTGTTGCTCGTTACAGGTCTCATACGCCTGTTTGTATACACCTAATTGTATTGCTTCCGCTAAAGAACATACTGTAGTGCGCTCCGTCTCTACGGTTAGAACCCTGTGTGTCCATGGCAACGCTCTGTTTTACATTTCAACGGTGTGTTATAGTTAGCAGCGGTCTGTTATCAAGAAATAAAATAGTGTGTGCGTAGAAAAAATTCGTCCACACGCCGCTCAAAAAAAGAAAAGAAAAAAAAAGAAAAAAAAAATCATGAGCACCGTCTAGGCGCACGGCGAAGGCAGATGGGGGAGCAAGGAACACGGCGAAGGCAGATGGGGGAGCGAGGAACACGGCGAAGGCAGATGGGGGAAGCGAGGAACACGGCGAGGCCGGTGGGGGGAGCAAGGCACACGGCGAGGCCGGTGGGGGGAGCAAGGCACACGGCAAGGTAGGTGGGGGGAGCAAGGCACACGGCGGGCACAGCCAGCAAGGGCCGAGCGACGTCCACAGCCGAGCAGAGGGGCCGAACGACGTCCACAGCCGAGCAGAAGGGCCGAGCGACGTCCACAGCCAGCAAGGGCCGAGCGACGTCCACAGCCGAGCAGAGGGGCCGAACGACGTCCACAGCCGAGCAGAAGGGCCGAGCGACGTCCACAGCCGAGCAGAAGGGCCACGCGACTTCCATAGCCGAGCTGAAGGGCCGAGCGACATCCACAGCCGAGCTGGAGGGCCGAGTGACGTCTATAGCCGAGCTGGAGGGCCGAGCGACGTCCACAGCCGAGCTGGAGGGCCGAGTGACGTCTATAGCCGAGCTGGAGGGCCGAGCGACGTCCACAGCCGAGCTGGAGGGCCGCACATAACCCCCGACGCACCGCTGCCAGATCCACGTCCCGATGACCAGAACATGAAGGGTGGGAGGGTGGGAAAAGTCCTTCGCCCTGGGCCTGCAGCACCCCCCGCGGATGAAGTGAAGCGACGCCCTCCTCGGAACGGAACCGAAAGTGGAGCGACGTCCTTCACCGAAAAAAATGCGGGGCGATGCCGCAGGGCACCAAAAAATAAAAAAGGGGCAAAAACGGTATGGTGACATCCTCCGCGAAGAAAGTGAGGCGACGACCGCTTCGGACGGAACCGAAAGTGTAGCGGCGTCCCTCACCGGAAAAAGTGCGGAGCGATGCCACCGAAAAAGAGAAAAAAGGGTCAGAAGGACTGCCGGAACAGTCCAGGGGAAGAAGAAAAAAAAAAAAACGGTCCGAGCTGGAAGCTATCCTGCTGGGTCTCAGTTCGTAGGCGGAATCATTCTGTCACAAACGGAAGAGGAAGGAGACAGACCCGTATGCAGGATAGCTTCAAAGAAAAGGGGTTTAATAAATAATAAGGACAACGACATAAAGACGATAATAAAAGCAATACAAATGAAGACACTTAACAATGACTAGACATGACGAGGGGTAAACGTAACTAATGATTCCGCGCTGCACTCGGCAACGCGGCTCACTTAAATATAAAAAGACACGATGAAACAATAAGGAACAGGTGTGAAGACAGGGAGGGGCAGACGAAGGCGGGGCAGACACGTGACGAAGATGATAAACAAAAACAGCACGTGGCCAAAAGTCTTGGTTGAGTCTTGACAATATATATTTTCATTAATCAGCATTAATGTGTTATTTTATATTTTAATTTGAAAACATTTTGCATGTGTTTGTTGTTGTTGCTAGTTTAAGTTTAGAAATACAAATTTCAGCATTATCAGTAATCTGTGTGTGCATTTTCCTTGAGAACCAAGCAAGTTGACTCATGATACCATTTGTTTATTATATCGCAATCGCATATCGCAATCGTAATATTGACCTCAATAATCGCAATATGACATTTTCCCCAAATCGTGCAACCCTACTTCCAATCATACACTTACAATGTTTTCTATTATGACTCCTGATATTATACACATTCATTTGCACACTTTTACCTCCAAATGCCATTTCCACTGTTAAGACCACTGGCCTACAGAAATATACACTATCAATATACCTCACTCTGATAATGTATCTTTTGTGTTATACTTGTTAATTTGCACCTTATGTAATATTTACAGTATTTGCTTTGAGCTGGTCTCTTCCTCACTACTTGCAATATGTGCAAATGTATACATACTGTACCTACATATTACTTATATTTATTTTATATATTTGTATTTGCATTTCATTAGCTATGTACTTGTACTGTGCATAATGACAATAAAGTTGAATCTAATCTAGTCTAAACTAAACTTGGATAATTCCACACTTTGCTAACTCACGCTCATCTGTCTTGTTAAAAAACGTGATAAAGTGATGAAACAGGAGCATTGCCCAGAGAAGCTCATGGGGTCACCACACGGAACAGATAAGGAGTCTACCTGTATCTTAGAATTCTTCAGACAAAAGTTCAAAAATATCCTTGTGCTGTGTTTTATGTGTGTGCACAGAAAGAGTGACTGATGGCGTGTACTTGTGCAACACTGAGAGACTAAATAAAGGCTGCTAGAATAGTGATCGTCTCTAAATGAGCTTTTATTTCCAGGAGTTTTGGATGACTAAAACAAGAACACAAGAGCACACACATTCACAAACACATACCTACACACACACTCTGCCCTACCGCTGAGAGATGGCTCAGAGTGGGTGGGCAGACTGGCACCTTGTTGACGCCAGTCTCTCAGAACACCCTCACATAAAACATGCGCGCGCACACACACACACACACACACACACACACACACACACACACACACACACACACACACACACACACGCACACACACACACGGCTGGATAACCCTTAGTGTGGCCTCTCGTGTTGTATAAATGGCTGAGATTTTCTCAGCTCCGCTCTGACGTCACGTCACCATGACAACCACTGAGAACCAAGTGTAATAACACACTTGTCTTACAAGAACTATTATACAAAACACATACTATTTATGAGGCATGAAGCTACAGAATGTTCTAGAAACTTCAATGTCTTAAAGAGCAAAGCAACACAATTTAATTTTATTTTAGACTAAATTAATCACACTGGATTATTACTGTATTTATGGTAAATGTGATACTCCATGATTTATGGTAATGTAATGGAGAAAAATTTGGCTGTGCCAGTTGGCAGCGATAATAAAATCTAGTTTCTAAACTAGACAAAAAAAATCTGTTAGATTATAGCTACAATTAGTAAAATAACAAAGCGCTCACAACGGCCTGCTGTCACCTGCTGTTAAAGAAACAGACTCAATATCTCCTAACCAATCAGAATCCAGAATTCCCTTCTGAAAAGCATTTACTGGCATGATTTCTTTGCTAGTTTTTTCTACATTAGCTCATCATTCAGATGCTAAATATGAATAAACTGTAAATATTATGTTGGGGAACACTGGTTTATTTCACAAGCTGTTTAAAACATTTCCTCCCTCTCTAGTTCTCCATCTTCCCAAAATGAGCAATCACAGTCTGTCAAGGATTAGCGCCGATTACGTGTTCTGCATGGCTGATAACCGATTACATCATCTCTTATCCCTGTCACCCAAATATAATACTTTTACTGCAGTTTGTGCAAATGGAGAAAAATGCTGCTTCTTCACATCTAAATACACGTCATGATCTGGAGCTGCCACGACAACGAAGATGATGCATTAGCGGTAGAACTGTGAGCAGGACCTGGTATAGCGCTTAACCCCTCATGCACTCTCTGATGACTGTCTCGTAGCATTACCACATCACTGATACTGTAAGTGTGATAACACAGTCATATTACTGTACATATTACATACTAGAATGTCTTGTGTGTGTGTGTCTATCCAGAAAGACTGAGATTTATTCTACATGACCTTTAAGCTCACAGAGCACAAAGGCTATGCTGCCTTTTATATCACACACCGCTTTGCCACAACCCATCCTCTCAATCTGATACTTAGCGACGGAACCAGATGGAACATTGATCCTGACTCAAACTGCCTCAACTGACTAATCCCAGCACTTCACTGAAGTCTGCTCAGATCTGCATGGATCACAAATACAAAAGCTGAGCACTTGTGTGTCCAAAACACAGCAGCACAGGGAGTTAATCTCCAGTTTCAACCACAACTTCCAGACGGATTCTGCTGATTATCATCACGAAACAATTTGAATAAAAGCATCTGCCAAAAGCAAAACGTGACAAATTCGCAATTCAATTTGACCCCAGATTCTAAAACAATTTTGGTCATATACTGATTCAATCTGAGGATTTTGAAATGAATCATATTGTATAAAATATTGAACCAAATCTTTTGAATCGAAACCATATCATATCCTATCTTATCGAGTCACAGCAAATCACTGGTACTGTTAAATACAAAATTGTATGGAATAATATCAGATTTGCTAAACATCGATTTGAATTGCATTGTATAAAACACAATCAGTGGAAATGTCTAATATTGAACCTTTGAATTATGAATAAATATCGTATCAAATCCTTTCATAGAAGATTCAGCTGTAGCGTCAAAAATTTTATTACGGCTTTAAGAACTGAAAATTAAACATATCTTAACAGATTCGGTGGCATCATCATACACTGTATACAGTACCTGCCTTAGTAATTGAAATTAGATTCAGCCTTAGCAAATAATAAAACATCTAATGAAACTGAATCAAAACATATCATCTCATAATGATTCAGTGGCATCATTTTTTTTCATCTCATAATGATTTTTGGCATCATTAAGACCAAATTGTGGTCTTATTAATCAGATTTGTATCAGATCGTGCAGATGCCTGAGGTTAATACTCCAAGTAAAAACTTGCAGTGACAGTGAATGTTTTCAGTGGCAGGCTTTTTTGTATGAAGGATTTGATTCATCTCAGTGTATTGGTAGACCAATACAAGTGACATTACATTAACATCAACAAGTGACATTACATCAACAATAGAAGCCACTGTGCTGTGAATATTTTTAATTCCAAAGCAATGACACACTTGCGGGGGTTTTAAACTTTTAAAAGGGCAATGAATAGCAAAGTGGACTATATTAGCACTGTGAAGTAAAAAAAAAGATCCTCTGTTATCTCTATTCTGTTCCTCCTGCCAGGGGGCAAAGGCAGGGAGACACGAATCCATCCCCTCAGCTCTGTTTAAAAACACACACCCAGTTCAATTTGCCTGATAAATGTCATTAATTTGCAGTGTGTGTGTACCCTATTATCTGTAATATTGATTCTTCCTTTGGACTCTCAAATGTTGGACATTTCATTCTCCACAAATTGCGCCTGAGCTCAAGTTAAAAAACTGAAGTGCACACAGATAGAAAGGAGACATTTCATGTCAATAAATGTACAGTGTCAGTAAATGTACTGTGTAGTTTAGCTGTGAATCAGTTGGTTCCATTTATTCCATTTTTTTTTATGAAACTTCTTTATTGGAACCAATGACAGCATCTGAGGAACATCCACTGGAGCCACTGGACGTTAATAACTCTTTTACATCATTCCGCAATGATGGTAATTATGAGTTTTTGACTATTGACCTTAGCTCACATCATTAATCTTGAAATGAATCTTGTAATGACAGTTCTGACTAGACAGCATGTAACATCACGGCTGAAAGCATGCCAGTGTTGATTAAACGTTTTTTTATTATTTTCTAGCCATTAAGCAGCTACTGCTAGTTTCCAAACCTACTGAGGCATGGAACTACTGACCTTAAAACCTTCCTTCATCTAAAGCAAATTGGAATTGTAGGAAACTCCACCATTGAAATTTCCACTAAAGGTCAAACAAACGCTAGTGCTCTGTATTAAATTACATCTGGGCCCAACTACATGCAGTGATGACTTTTGCACTGAGGTATAAAGCACACTTCTCTCACACACTGAGCTGATGTTATTCACAATTTTCCTGTCACATGGCACATATTCTGCAGAATCTTAACATCTCAACGTTGCTCTTGCTGTACCACACAATCCACACTACCTTTAAGCACACTAATGCAAACTAGCTAGCATTTGCAGTTTCTTAATATTTTTCAGTTCATTGAGCTGCATAACAACACATGACCTGACCCTTCATTAGAGGTATAGTTTACCATGTGGCTGACTTTAGTTAATGACTAGAGAACTACAGTAGATGACTAAAAAGGTTTAGCTGTGCTAAGCTGCAAAATGCCAGGTACCGCCAAGGATTTTTTCTTCTTTTTAACATGATGATTTAATAAAACACAAAAGGCCCATCAACCTTCACTAGAGAGCACCTCTTCCTGTATCCTGTAACTAACCAAATGTTTAAACTCAACAAGGCTCTCATTTCCACTTCATAGATAATTACTATAAATATTATTCCAGTCACGCTAGTTTTCAGCTCAAACCAGTTGCTCTCAATCTAACTCGACAAACATCAGTAAATAAAACTCCTCAAATTTAGTGACATAATATTAATGTACACAGCTCTGATGCTAATTTACTTTTGTGTGCTACTTTGCTAGCAGTGTGTTACTGTGCTCCCTAATTACTAGCCCCAGGATACAATTTTTAACACACTCAAAGAAGGAAACTATTTTATTATTTATTTTTCTTCTTGTGATCTGGAGATAGTAAATGCTAGCTAGAAAACCTTTAGCATTGGTTCATTCCACAACAAGGAAAAATGGATTCTGTTTGTTTTGCTTTTTTAGATTATTGATTGATTATTGGAACATCGTCAAGTCTTTGTGTCCTCATTGGACCCACATTCCTAAAGACAGGCTAATGATGTAGCACACAGTGAGTTAAATTCTTTCCCTGAGGCACTTAGCATTATCTATGATTTCTGATGCTTCTGATCAAAACTGATATATATAAAAAAAATATGTTACAAAAAATATATTCCAGATAGAAATAATGCTAATGTAGAGATAATGGATGTCTTCTATATAGACCCCAGCAATATTTATAAACATTTTGCTGATTTGTTTTTGCATTTGTGCATGTTTCGATGTCTGATAAATGCCAATCGGCCATAAATTACCATACATTTACATTTATCCACGCCCACTAAACTCCTTAGCTGAATATGCTAAAACGTGTGATATTTTATTTATTTAATAAGTTAAAGGAAACAGCACTGCACCGCTCTCTTTCATATTTCTTCTTCATGTTTTTTTTTATGGACAGCCCTGACAGCTTAGAAGCGAGACCTGATGTTTCCAAATGTCTAAAGAAAGCTGCCGATAAGAGCAGACTCACTCCCTCCCTCCCACAAGGCAGTTAAATGGCCTGGTGTCAAATGACCTGCTTTCTTGCATGAACCTTTAACAGACGGAGGGAATAAAGAGAGAAGAGAGAAATAGCAAGAGAGAGAAAGAGAAACTGATAGAGTTTATTCTCTCCTGCTGCTGGATTCCCGCCGCAGGCAAACACTTTGCCTCGTTTCGTACTGCTGCTCAGCCCGAGCTGATTTGCAAACAAAAGGAGCCACTGATCATCCTCCACGTTTCGAGGGAGCCACAGGCATCGCAGTCAGACTGAGAGAGAGAGTGAGAGAGAGAATGCCCTCATTGGCTCTACTCACGTCTCAGTAGCGCTTTTTACAAAGCAAGACTTCCAGCTAGGTTTGTTATGGTGTCGCTGTTACCCATGGCACATGGCTATCTGCTTATGTGTCTATTTCCGTCTATTCGTTCATTATTTTTTCGATACGTCAGTTGTATACGTAACTTCTGGGTGACTCCTCAGTCTCACCCTTAATCACAACACAGCACGATCAATTCCTCAGCACAGGACAACTGACTGCACTGAAACCCTTTTCTCTGCTAAACACTTGACACTGTTACCACCATTAGTTTCTGTGTAACTTTATCATCCACATGGAGGAACACAGCATTGCCGATCATAGCTAAAACAAACAATCTGCTATTTTTGGTTAAGCAGCTAATGTGGAGAAAAAATGTCATTACATCAATGTTTAAGAATGTGTTTACAGACGCATTTTTACTACATGAGATAATGCTCGTTGATGACGAAAGCAGAATACAGTAAAATTATTTAATCGTTAAAAGATAACTGTCTATCCTATAATAAACGTGAATCTGAAAACAAATGCAATCATTTAGACTGTTATAGAATACAGATGAGATTTAATTGGGATCTTGTACAATGTGATACAAAGTAATAATAGCTCATTAACCTCAAAAAGTGCTCATCAACTGGCAGATGAAATCGGGAATGAGTTTTATATTATGACAACCTGAAAAGTGCCACAAATTACTTAAACAAACCTTAAAAGAATCATATAAAGCCAATAATAACATATAAAATACATGTTTATCAAAATTATTAGCAAAAATTTTGCAACAAAAGAAAAGCGTCACCCTCAGGCTAGCATCCGTCCCTGAGGTATACCAACTCAATGAAATCTGTGCCTAATGGAGTCCTATGAGCAACTACCTGTGAAAACACGTAATTATCTCGTATTATCACACTTCTGAGAACAAAATGGCTGACTTCATTTAAGATGGATGACTCAGCAAAAGTTCACTAAATATAAATTCAAACCTACACGATCAGTGGAGCAGGAACAAAAGCTTCAGCCACAATAAAACACACACAAAAACCCCAGGGCTCCAGTTAGCATGAACATACAGTACCTGCATGAGGCTAATATGTGTCATTAAGTTACACTTTCACTGACCATTAGTCACGTTAGCGGTCCTAATGGAGTTAAGCAGGTGTGAGCATTATGTAAGCGCCTTATCTCATTTTCTAATCGTCCATCCTGAAATGAAATGTGCTAAAATGAGGTAAAAAACACAAGCTGCCACATGTTTCGCCATTGATCTTAAAGTAGAAAACCACAGCACGAGTCAGACAAATCAATCCAGCTTCATGGTAGCGCTTTCATTAACGACGGTGTCCACAAAAATAATGAGACCTTGTCTTTAAAAAGAAAATCATTACAGAAGCACACCTGCCGGCTAGCAAAGCCCACATACGGCGCGCTGAGTGAAAAGGTGCCGGATATGCGCTCCATAACAGGCTTGTTTCCAAGCAACGCTGCTGATCAACAGTGATTTTCTGTGCTTATGGCATGACTATGTTTCAATTCCAGCACACAGACACACACAAACACGCAAAGCTGCTGGTGTACATTATGTACATTATATTTATACATCACTGTACCTCTGTGTATTTTAATGGAACGACTACTGGCTAATCAAACGTCTCCACAACACAGCTAACGGTCTCTAAGGTGAAATGTTCCCTGTTAATGAGCTGTTTACAGACAACTTAAAAAACTGATGAATACAGTCTGATCTTTAATCATCTTACTAGCAAAAACAAGCCCCATGTTGCAGGTTTAATATAAAAGCTGGTTTGATATAGAACACTCGACATCCTGTTGAATCTTATAGAACAAAGATGAACGACAGGAAGTTGTGATGAAGACAAACTGATTTTCTGATAACAAACTGAAGTTTATTAGTCTCTTTCACATCATAAAGTCTATTAGGCTTCAACCACAACATTTATAGTTTTTGATGATTCACGTGATCAAGATCACGACAAGATCAAAACTCTGAACTAGTATGTATTCCTGTTTCAAGTCTATTCTAAGGATAGTTCTGGCATATAAATGATTAACAAGAACAACCAGACTTCTCTCTTTAAGTTAATAAGGCAATAAAAATAAAACACCAAAAGAAATACAGTGTGTTATACTTTAAAGTTACTTCTGACTGTGTCCAAGAACCAATACTGGAGACTCCTTCCACTTCTAACAGAAATCTTTTCCTCTGATAAATAATAAATCCTGTATCCCTTGAAATAAGTTGTTACTATAGAAACAATTACAGATATAAACCTGTGATTTGTTCTGTCCAATCAGAGTCCAGAAAGGATGCTTCACTCAGATCAGCTCATATTTGTGTTTATAGGTAAAAATGATGTACCATGTAAATGTAAAATGTACTTACAGTTATCACTATAAATAATTAAAAGAAATATGAAAAATGCCATCCTCATGACCTGATAAAGATGGAATTCAATCTTTTATAGAATCATTAACGTGATTCTATGCTGAATGGCATGCAGCCATTTAAATCCACAAAGATATTTTATAGTCATTGTATAAATGGTGAGAATAAAAGCTTTGCACCGTCTTCACGCTCCTTCATTTACAGTCTTGGAGTAGGCGAGAACAAACAGCTGGCAAGCTTTAATATTAGACAACAGCAATTACGTCAAACTTTCCAGCTCCAGATGACTGAAGACACCTTGGGAGACTGGTGTATGCTGTAGAGCTGCAGGTTTGTGCACACTGCTAAAGGTTTTTGACCTACATCTGACCTGTCTGTGGATCAGACAGGATTCGGAGCTCAGAGAGCCACTCAGGGGGTCTGGGAGTGGATCGTATACCTCTCAGGTGGAGGTGCGCACTGTTGATAAGCAGGATGATCATCTCGGTGTGAATTTCACTCCAGTGTCAATTTGCAGCATCCAACATGTTTGTGTACTGTATGTAGGGATGCAACAATTGTGTATGTGTGTATACAGCTACTAGCAGTCAATATGACTCACACTTTAGGATGAATCAAGCCAAATAGTTTTTGTCAAATCCCAGTACAATATCCTCGATGATGTCGATATTGCTCAGTAATTCGTGCACATCACTGCTGTAGTGAAAATGTCTGTACAACTTTCTAAAATATTTAAATCCTAAAATACTTAAATTATAATAAAACACTAATACTAATAATATAGTTAAAGATTATACGTTATATTTGGACACATCTGATGTAAGTCACTTCTGCAAAGCTATTTTCGGTGGATTTTACTCGAGCTACGTTTTCTGTAAGGGCACAGTGAGAAGTTCTCCCAGAGTAGACTTAGCCCAGGGAGGATCTGCTGGTCCACTGATGTGCGGAAGTGATCTATCTGCTCAAAACATATGCTATACATATTAACTTCAATCAGTGAGTAAGCTATAAAGTTACTGCATGAACCAAAAACATTTGAGCCAAATATCCGGTAACTACGAGAAAGTCTCAGATTTTGGCCGGTACGATTTCTGAACCAAGTTATGATATTTGTGTCTGTAGTCTCACAAAGCAGACTTCAAACTTTCTCTAGAGGCTCTGGTGCATTTCTTCAATCGTCACGGCCAAGATCGTATCCACCTACTTCAACTGAACATCTGGCTGACAGAGTCGGCACACTGAGATGTTCCTGTAGTACGACTTCTTGCTTTAAACATCTTCTCAATTCAAATAACTTGTGAACATTTTTCAATCCACTGACTATATCTACTGTAGCTGTGTGAGATTCAGGGTATTTTGTGTTATTAGCGTTTTTTTTTTTCTTGCAGGATAGAATACCGTCACAACTTTGAATATTATAGTATAGAAAAGATTTTATATAGAAAACGTCACCAGGTATGGTATATTCCCCATCACCATCCTTAGAGAATTGTGATGGAGCCATAAATGTGTAACACGCACTACTTGATGATGATGGCGACAGTCTTCTCCGTCTCCTCCGTTTCCTTCATCATCATCATCATCATCATCTCCGTGTACAGTCAGTCCTGACACACAGAGCACTTGTGTGATTCACGGCTCGTTTTGTGACGCAATGCCCCTGCTATACCGAGAGCAGCGTGTTTTTTTTTACTTCCTGTGAATCATCCTCCCACCTTGTGAAGCATAAATACCACCTGTTCAGAGTGCAAAAACTCACCAAGACACAGACTGAACACAGTACAGAAACCTTCATTAGCATGCGCACTACTCCCCCACCCTCCTCCAGCTGCAGTAGAAATGCATATTAATGCTATTATTAGTGCAGTGGGGGAAGCTTCAGTGTAAAAGAATCTAATGCAGTCTGGAAATTGATTCACCAATAGGAAATATGCTTTTGATATAATTTGACATGGTTATAGTTAAGGAATAAAAGATGACAGGGCGTGATGTTATAAGAGAATTATCAGTGACAGAGTGGCGGGAGATTTTCTTAACTCCTCAAGGTTGATTCTTTCTCATAACATTACGCCCAGGATGTCTTTCATTCTTGAAGTTAATAAAACAAACAAACAAAAAAAAAACGCCGCTTATGTTATTGAGAAACACATAACTAAAAATTACAACTTTGGCCCTGACTGTTCTGGCAAAATTGTGAAACTTGTAATGTTTAACCATGTGTAATGTGAATTTGTTGTTACTATAGAAACAATAACAGCATAATATAATCAACACCTTCTGACCAATCAGGATCCAGAATTATTTTGGGGGATAATTTGCATGGAAATCAGTCAAATTGTGTATGCTGTATTTCTTATTTTGGGGAATTTTCAGGGAGCATCTTCACAGAGAAAGAGAAGAAGGAGGCCAACTTTCTCCAGATCTGAAGAAGATCCGATTAACACGCAAGCTCTTTCCTCTACAGCATTACAATATTTGATAAAACCGTTCGGTCCTCCAGATGCTCCCATGAGCACGCTTGGCAGAAATCGATCCTCTTAGTCAGTGCGAGTCCGGTCCTGTTCATTAGTTCATTAAGGAGCGTTTAATGCACTGTGATGAGGTCATAACATGCCATAAAGTGGAGCCTCCCTGTGCCATGTGAGAATAATTTACCCTGAAAGTGTGTCAGCTCAGCTGAATCATGCGAACGGAGCTGATCAAATTGAAAGTCATACAGCATTATGGCAATCAGGTTGACGCATTATGCTGTCTCACACACACACACACACACACACACACACACACACACACACACACACACACACACACACACACACTTACTTCATCCTCTGCCATTTATCCATCCATCCATCCATCCATCCATGCTATCTCTTATAATAAACCGTTTATATTTGCATGACTAAATAGTTTTATACATTTTTTATTCACTTTATTTTTAGATACACTTCATAAAAAGTTGCAAGGACGACACGGTCACCCTGAGGCGTATTATTTTAATCTGATTATTGTCTTAATTGAGCTTTACGCCACTAACACGATTATTTCCAAATAAAGCAACTCTCTAGCCACTGTTTGTTCAGACTATGCTAAAGCAGACCTGATATAAACCCCTGAAACTAAATGTCACATTGCCTTGCAGCTGTACAGTTACAAACTGTAGTTCACCTGTTGCTCAGACACAAAGTATTGGCACCCTATTGGCTTGGAAATGTAAAGAAAATCTATAAGATTTTCAAATAGGAGTCACATCACTGCTATAATATTGATGTAGCTGCACCTGTGATGATCCAAGAGCTAGAAACCACCAACAAACAACAGTGCTGAAGTCATACAGCCTGATGAAGACTAATGTCTGTTAACACCCACTTCAATACAGTGATGAAGGCGTGTCCAATAAAATGTATTAAATGTTTATTACAGTGTTGAACATAAACCCTGACTATAATAATAATACTAAAACAAATAAACTAATAAAAATAATAGTAAAAATAACACAGAATAATATTGTAATAATGATCAGGTTGCCAAGATTGATAAATACTTTGTAGAAGTTATTTTTTCACCATTAGGTCTGACGTTAACTTTTACTATCCTCACTCAGGAATATATTTTTATTTAAGCCACAAGTAAAGCCGAATTTCCTCCAAAGTGCTTCCTGTTCTCTACAGACGCTCACTATGCAGGTTATAGCAGACTTTAATGAGGTAAAATGAAGGACATTCCTTGTCTTTAAAGAGTTTTTCAAATAAAAGTAAAAGGACTTTTATAAAACTACTCTTACAAGCATGGTTTATTTAAAAGGGCCATAAACGTCACTGCTGCTGGATGTGTTGGAAACAAAGTTTAAGCACTGATCTGATCTAAAAGCGTGAGGACTGTGTTAGTTCAGTCGTAAGACGTTGTGTGAGTTGTTCTGTAGGGCTGTTTTTTACAGCTCAGGTCTTTATTAGATCATACAACAGAGATTCATGCTGCTTTAATTTAAGAGAAAATTAAAGCACCAAGGAAAGGTGTCTCTCTTTCTTTATCTTGGGCTCTGTGTGTCTGTCTTACTCTCTTTGTCTTACTCCCTCTTAGTCTCTGACTGTTGGGCTCTCTGCCTCTTGGTTTCTGTCTGTCTGTCTGTCTGTCTGTCTCACTGTCTGACTCTCTCCATCTCTGGTTGTATGTTTCTTTGTCTGCTTCTAACTCTCTGTCTGCCTCTTGGTATCTGTCTGTCTGTCTCACAAAAAAAAAAGCCCAAAACGCACACCAAGTTTGTTTCACTTCCTGCAGGTGAGTCGATTCTTTCTCAATGCATTCAAGTTCACTTGGAATCAAATGGTGAGAACCTCACTCTAATGCTCTTGGAGCAGTTTTTTTTGTCTGAGAATGCATCATGCTTCATCACTTGTAAACCATACACACTTGTAAACCAACATAAACCATAAAACTTCTATTATTGTGATACAAAGTTGATGTATGAGAATATTAGTACAAAGCATTAAGAAATAAAATGAGTCTTCTTTAAGGATACTCTAATGAATCTAATTATACAGTACATCCTCTCTCTCTCTCTCTCTCTCTCTCTCTCTCTCGCTCTCTCTCTCTCTCTATTTTCTCTCTCCTGTCACCTTTCCTCACATCACCCACCAGCAATCAGCTATATGAAGGCTTCCTGACTGAAGCCTGGAAGATTACAACATGCTTCCTCTGCAGCTGCTGATAAACGCATCAATAATCACTGCATCATCCTGCCGTTTACTTCCATCATATTTAAGCAAACTGAGACAAGAATAAAACATTATTCTGTTCGTTTTAAAGAAATACTAAATGCCTTTTACACTAAATCAACCATGACACCATAAGCTACAAATTTAGCGTTATACAAATCTACACAATCCCACATCAGCATCTCTTCGGTCAGCTTTGTGCAGACGATCAGTGTCTCAGACAGACCTGATGATGTGGTTTATGGGAAGCTGCTTTCTAAAAACATAGAAAAAAGGACAGCGCAATCGTAACTGTGTTAATTTCATCCTCAGAGCATAATCTTTCACTACTACACTCAAATCAGGATGGAGGCATGTCCTAACCTTCAATTGGATGATGAAAAAATTCTGACATTATGAGACTCGAGTGTTTAATTAAATTCTGAGCCAAATCCCAGCTTTCTGTGTCCTTAGTAAACGATGCTCACAAGGAAGAACCAAGAGAAAACCTGGATATGGAGAACATGTGAAACTCCAAAAAGACATCAATCCAAGAGCAGGATTATAGCTAGAGGAATGTTTCAGGCAAAATGGAAGATACAGAATGACATCATAATAACAGTCTAATTAGCTATAGCTACAAGTTGCACATCATTCAATCTGCACGTCTCAGCCAATTTTAGACTGTGATTATTACGTGTCACAATCTACCACATCCCGATAAAGACTCAGCTGAATACTGTATCAGACTGTGGGATAATGTGTGTTCTCCTTGTCAGATTAAAATGTGTAGATCCTGAAAGTTCAGCACGTCATCACTTCACGAAAGATCTCACGAAATCATCTCATGCAGAAAACAGGCCAACAAATCTCTGTTTAAAAAAGTGACGCTTTAAAAGGAAAAGATTTCCATGGTTCATATCTGCAGTAAACAAGACAATGTCAGTTCTCTTGTTTCTTCCCACATCCTAAATCATTCCACATTCTCTAAACTACCCCTAGGTGTGTATATATGTATGAACATGTGTGTGAGTGATGTCCAGGTGTCCAATCCAGCCTGTATTCCTGCCTCACTCTCAGCGTTCCCAGGATCGACTACGGCTCCATCGTGACCCTGACCGGCATAAAGCACATGCTGAAGATGAACAAACCTTTTAAAAATGGCCAAAGGAAGCTCTTTTTAGGAGGTCATGGTATGTTTTGAAAGCCAGAGAGGAAGTGGAGAAGGCAAAATAATTCGTAGAGGAAAAAAATGGGGGAAATAGTCAATAAAAAAAATAAAAAATTGGAGAAAAAGCCATTTCTGTGAGTCTAATCAATACGAGTTGGTGGTGTTTGTTGGTGTTTCACCTCACAGCACAGTTAGACCCAAGAGGCCAGAGACATCAGCAGAGTTGTGAAACAGGTTGTGATTAAATAAATAAATAAATAAATAAATAAATAAATAAATAAATAAATAATATAGCTGTATAATAATAATAATAATAATAATAATAATAATAATAATAATAATAATAATAATAAATTCATTAGGATACGAACGTGTGTGTGTGTGTGTGTGTGTGTGTGTGTGTGTGTGTGTGTGTGTAACAATTTGCTCAGATTAAAAAATAAATAAATAAATATATTCCAAAAGAAAGCGAGTGTTGACTTTTTAAAGATCTAACAGGCTGCAGCATTTTATATTCGTTGTACCTTCAAGTTCATAAGACTCAGTAAAATCCTGTCTGGTGCAGAATTAAATGTAAAAGAAAGGATTGATGAAACGGATCTCAGAGCATTTGTGTTCATCCCGATGTTGCGCAAGAGCTCACTTCACCAGGCGAATCCGAGCACCAAATGCGCACTTTGGAATCTCTGACATTCCCAAATCCTTGGCGCAACACGTCACACCATTCCTTTACATCACATCCTTCCCAAATCCCGTTTATAAGCCTGCTGCCATTGCAGCACGCATCCACTCCCAAACAATTCTCCATCCACCGAGAAGACACTGCGGGCTGCCCGCAATCCTGAAGCCTCATAAACACGCAAGAGCAAAACGCAACGACGCTCTTGTGGCGTCCGCAAATCCCCCATCACCCCCCACCCCAACCAACACACACACCAGACTATAATAAAGCTGCATAAAGCGATCAAAAAAGTGAGGTTTCATCTTACCTGGCGTTCTTTATTAATCACCATTCATGATCCTGCAGAGCTGATGGATGAGGATCAGAGAGAGAGAGAGAGAGAGAGAGAGAGAGAGAGAGAGAGAGAGAGAGAGAGAGAGAGAGGGGAGCGCGCTGGATGAAGGAGAGCTGATTGAGACGCAGAAGCAGAGCGGTTTCCCAAACGCGCACACACACACGCGCGCGCGCGCACACACACGCACACACACAATTGACAGCGACGCTCTAATATGGGTGCGTCTCAAATCGAGCACCGGTTCCTCGGTTTCTTCTGTAAAGCGACTCCTAGTGGTGAATTTCATCTTATACTAACGGAAGAAAAAGTGTCTGCTTCATTGGCTGAATTCTGTCACATGGTTTCCCAGGTTAATTTACATAATCGTCTCTACACGTCAAACGTTCCTCTCAGTCCGGTGAGATATATTAATTTAGTTCAGAGTATATCAACTAGTTCATTATGCCAATTATCTTTCTCAAAGTGTTAGCAATGAGAATTACAGCACGTTAGCATTTCTTGGCTATTTTGACAGGTGTTTTGGGTGACTAGAAGAGTTAAGAAGCTCGTGTGTCCACCGAATTTGCAGGAGATTCAGAAATAATGAGAAAATTCCATCACATCTGAACGGTTTGTACACAGGAACGCACTAGATAATTGGTCCCTGAAGACGGAAGTAGCAGTCGAATTGAGACGCGCCCTTGATCTGGCGCTCAGGTTGGATTTGTAGAAAATCTGGAAAGGATTTCGATCAGAAGTGAACTGAACTAACTGGGGTTTATTTTAAATATTCAACAGCTTTAGAGCTTAAAGTGGTGAATAAACTGAAAGAGTTAGAAGCTTGAGAGATAAAGAGGATAAACAGAAACGCTCCTGAAAGAATTGACACAAAATCTGAAGGAATACTAAAATGAAATATTCTACAAATTCTACATTTATGTACAGAAGGAGGTGCTTTAGCTGTATTTAATTTCAAGTGGCTTAGACGAGCCTGTATATAATATTATATAATATTAAATAAACAAAGATGTTGCCTTCATCTTTTCTACTTCATGAGGATCAAAAGATAAATACATTATGGGAAGTAAAATTGAGCTCGTTCCCTTCTTTATGCTGCTGAGTAACCCTGCACAAGTCTCTTGATTATCTCTTTATTATTATTTATTAGCAGGTACAGATGCTGCCCCATAGCCCCAGGATCCCAGGTTTGATCATGAGCTCGGGTTATACAGTTTGAATAGAGTTTTACATGTTCTCTTTATGACATGGGTTTCCTCGTGGGTTCTCCAGTTTCCTACCAAATGCCAAAAAGATACTGGTAAACTGGTGACTCAAATTTGGCTCCAGTGTAAATGTGTGTAGGGTCCCATCACGACTAGTATAGATTCCTGACCCACTGCCTCTTGATTATTTACATTTATGACATTTAGGAGTCACCTTTATACAGAGTGACTTTATACAATTTAAGATGAATGGTTGCGTGAATGAAGCTCACGTTTTCATCTAAATAATTATTTTTGTTTTATATTAACCTGCGGTTCTATGTTGTAGCCACAAGGTGGCAGCAAAGTTTCAATGTCGCTGGTGTATTTGACACAAGTAAAGTGAAGGCCACGCCCCACAACCTGCCACGCGCCTTTCATGCCAATATCAATATTTAAACAGAAATAATAATAATAATAATAATAATAATAATAATAATAATAATAATAATAATAATAATTGATTACGTCAAGTTCAACAAAATAAAACCCATCTTTTTTAATTAAAATGAAATGGTATGGAGTCAGAAACCATTGTGGTTGTTGTTGACTGGTATGCCAGCGTTAATCAAAATGACAAAAAGTCATATACTGTAAGGTCATAGACTAGTACAAGCCTGAAAAAGTCTCACAGGTAGTTGACAACTTTCACTCATCATTCCGTTATTTTAAACAAAGCGTATTGATCTATTATAATCTAGCAATAACAGATTAATAAAAAGACTCATGTAACCTATATTTAAAGTAATTATATGGGTGCATTTGTTGCGGTATTTTCCCCCGAGTCCCATTAAATGTGCGCGCCACAGGAGTTCTGTCACGCGCTGGCGAGTCTCTTTACTGATTCGATTCTTTCGGAACAAACACGATTCATGATTCTTTGATTCTCCCTTCAGATGTATGGTATTAGAGTGGGATAGAGTTTCAGACAATTTTTTTTTCATCCTCGGTCTTTTTTTTTCAGTCTTTTTAAATAATAAAACAAACCCTTTAAATTTTTAGACGGTGGATCTTGTAAATTAGATAATTAAATATACATTGCTCGACAAAGTGAGCTTAATGACAATTTATTATATAATATGATAATCATTTTACACAACAACATGTTGTATGCTTTATATTGTTATTTTATACCATATTATTATATTGCAGAGCTCTGGAAAGGCATTTTCTAACCACCAATACAGACCTCAAATTATATTATATATATAATATATGAAATCGATTCTGATTGGCTGAATATCATGAAGCTTGCCACTAACATCAATTATTTTTCTTTATATAAAAAAACAAAAACAATTGATGTTAGTGGCAAGCTTCATAGTTCCTGCTATTTCTGTTATTCGTGGTATTCAGCCAATCATATTCACGCGTATTTAAAATAAAACATATACAGTATGTATCTCAGACGGTTAAACTCCAAAAGAGTCGGTTAAAAAAAAAGAGTCGATTCATTTTTGTGGATAACCCGCGGGGGAGTCACTCGGTATGTGAAGCTGCTCTGATGGATTTCCTTCTCTAAAAATCCGGATTTACAGGTAATTAAAGACACATCTATACTAAAGCGTTGTAATAAAGCGCTGTTCTGTGTGTTTTCTGAGTGAATTGTTTAAAAAGTCTTCCGTGGTTCAGCCCGAATGAATGACGTGGAAGAAACGAGGGAGACTTAACCGAGCTCTCAGAACAAAAGAAATTCTGGAGATAATTCTACAAAATAACAAAAACAACAAGAAGAACGACAACAACTATAACAGAACATTGTTGTGGATGCGTTTTTTACATTTACACGTAACAGCACTGGACTATTGGTGACTCGGTATCGGTTCAGACCATGGTGATTCGATTCTCAAGGATAATAATGACAATAACTATGTTTTTCACTGTGCTTGAATCCTGGTGTCTGGTTTGAACATGCACCTGAACCTAAACCTGTACCTGCTTACAGTGTTCACTGATACATTCACTGATCCACTGAGCTGGTTTGACCCAACCTCCTTTTATGTGATCCAAACCCTCTGCTGTTGAGATCCTCATTGTGAGGCAGGTCTCTGAGTGTGTATAAAAGCTGGAGGTTGATCAGCTCTTCACATTGAGAGTCATCTCAGCATTCTGGCTGTAAGGAACCTGCAGAAAGGAGAAGTACCAAGTAAACATGTCTCACAGCTGGGATTACGGCACTCAAGGTGGTAAAACCAGAATATATTTAATGTGTCAGGATGAAAATGTAAAATAAATAGACAGTTTCTAAATGTAGCCTATTTGTGAGTGTTGTATTGTATTTTTAGAGAGAAATGTCATGTGGTTTTAATGATTCAACAATTTATGTTTGATCAGTTTTTAAATAATAAAATAATTTTTTTTTAACAATTGACTAAATTATCTAACTATATAACTTTTTCTAAAAGGTGTGTGTGTATATATATATATATATATATACAACTGATATTTAAAATCTATTTATAAATAAATATGTTGATTTATTCATTGATGTTTTATTTTGTTTTATTTATGTTTTAACTCAACAAACATTTGTTTCTAAAATTGAATAAACCAAACCAAGTGTGTCAGTAATATAAGTGTTTGTTTTTTTCTGGTTTATATTTGCTCTATAGTGGTTAAAGAGTTCAGTTTAGTTCAGTGCTAGTTTCAGATTAGGTTGTTAGCAGCTTTGTGCGATTCCTCCTGCAGAGATCATATACAGAAGTCTAGTATAAAGAAATGCACGCTGTCCTGCACCCCAGTGAAGACGACTACATTGTTTCTGAAAATGCAAGCTCACTGCAAACTACTTTATTGCCTGCACCTTTACTAAATAAATATCAACTTTTCCTTGTCCAGGTCCTGATAAATGGGCTGAGCATTTCCCCATCGCTAACGGAGCCCGGCAGTCTCCCATTAACATCATCCCGAGCCAGGCCCAGTTCGACTCGACTCTCAAGCCGCTCAAGATCCAGTATGACTCATCGAGGACCAAAGACATCTTGAACAATGGGCATACATTCCAAGTGAGCTACCTGGACGACAACGACAGTACAAGTTAGTGCATCCATCGCTTGGTTACTTTGTATTGCAATAAATTCATATCCGATTCATTTTCACTCCAGTACCCATAGCTGTTAAGATGAAAACATTCTGACTCTCTTAAAACAAAAGATGAATTTCTGCTCTAGCAAAATTTCCCCCGAGAGAGAGCTGATTAATTAGTCGATGGATCATTTCTGACCTAATGGAAGTGTATAGGGTTTATCATTAATATCTGATTTATCTCATTAACTTTTAATATAGAGAAATGTGAGCAATAAACACATTTATACAATAAATCTGCAGACATAAAACTTCCACCATATCAGCAATCAGTATTAAACCATCTGGTCTGGATTATTTTCCTACACATAGTGTTTCGTTCCTTATTACAGAACATAAAATGATTCTTAATAAATGGTATCAATCCATAATGTCAGCAAATATTTAGCAGGGTTATAGCATAAGGCTTAATTACAGTCACTGGATATTGTGTCTTGAGATGCAGCTCTGCAGGAAGTGTGTCAGTGCATGAAACGAGAGATAAGTTGTTCTATCAGAGTAAACACAGCCATCCTGCCATAGTGTTTACTGTTCTGCACTTTGTTTACCTTCAAGTGACCTTTAATCCAAATAATGTATCATAAATAATAAAGCATGTAGGAAACAAACCAACATGAAAATGTATTTATTTTGGTCAGATTTTGTCAAACTTCTTTAGGTCAGAGCACATATCATGAGTATACAATGTACACTGCAGCATCTTAACTATAAATTGTGTGTGTGTGTGTGTGTAGTTCTGACTGGTGGGCCCATCACTGGCACCTACAGGCTAAAGCAATTCCACTGCCACTGGGGTGCGAGTGACGACAAAGGGTCCGAGCACACAGTCGATGGTGCCAAATACCCCTGTGAGGTAACCAAATGTACATCACACTTTGACCACGCCCACTCTATCCGTTAGATACTCTGACCATGCCCATTCTCTCCTTAAGATACTTTGACCACGCTCATTCTCTCCTTTAGATACTCTGACCACACCCACTCTCTCCTTTAGATACTCTGACCATGCCCACTCTCTCCTTTAGATACTCTGACCACATCAACTGTTTTCTTTGGATATACTGACTATTCCCATCATCACCTGTAGATAGTCTCACCACTCCCACCTTCTCCTGTAGATATTCAGACCACTCCTACCCACTTCTGTAAGGTTTCTGACTGTGGGAACAGTAACTGTGGGAACTTAAACTCAGAAACAGTGTTTTGCTTTTCTCAGCTTCTTCCAATCTGAGCTATGACACCACAGATGGTTTCACCAAGAAACCTCAAGAACCGCTGTTTTACATCTTGCTTTGTTTTTTTATTGCCCTCAGCTGCATCTGGTGCACTGGAACACCAAGTATGCAAACTTTGGTGAAGCCCTCAACAAATCTGATGGCTTGGCGGTGATTGGAGTTTTTCTGAAGGTCAGTGTTTTATCCAAAACATCTAAGATGATTCTCCTGAGGTTTGTATATTCAGATCTTTCACACATAACTGTTTTCTTTTACTTCATCTCAGATTGGTCCTGCCAATCCCCGACTGCAGAAAGTTCTGGATGTCTTTGATGCCATCAAAGAAAAGGTGACTCAAAATTGATTCCTTAATTCTTTGCTGTTTCTTAGTTCAAAACTACAACATTTGGTGACTTTTCTTTCTCAAAATTTCCTCAGGGTCAGCAAACCACTTTTACGAACTTTGACCCCAAGAACCTGTTGCCTGCCTCCCTGAATTTCTGGACATACGAAGGCTCTCTCACCACACCACCTCTGCATGAGAGCGTCACCTGGATCGTCCTCAAAGACCCAATTAGCGTGAGCTCTGCTCAGGTATGCAATTTATTTAGTCAGAATTCAGCCAAAACTGCTATAATAATGCCTAGATAGAAACTGCCTAGATAGAAACCGATGCCCAAGTAAAAAAAAGTAAAATATCAACAGGAACTCTAACCCTAACTTTTAATAAACTATAAAATTTTGTTTGTATCTCAACACAAAGCCAATTGAAACTGCTCAGCCATAAAATTTTCAGTTTTCTAATTTATTGGGCAATTCATATTCATAAGTTCATATGTACACAGCTTACATTAATATTTACACTGCTAGCATTAGTGGCTATGATGTGAAAGTCAGTGACTGGAAGAAAAAAAAAACAGGGAGTATCCGCGACTAGTGTCTAGCAAGATTAGATTATTTAAACACGCCTCGAAGTAAGCATAAGCGTAACATAAGGAACAGATCATTTTTTAAACAGGCTGAGCAGTAGATGAACCTCTTTATGTCGATACCATCTCTTCACACCTCCTGTACTTTTTTCTTCTCTGAGAAGATACCAACCAACTGGCAGCGCTGGTTTTTGCTAGAATATTCCATCATTCCTTGGTTAAGGCGTATTTTTGTAAGGCCTATGGATGTCACCACAATAACCAGCAATTTCTAATGGAGCTCATTTTGTATGATTAAATATAGTGCAGCATGAAGTCAAAGTGGCTGCCACGCACTGTGACACATGCAGGAAGTGAGTAGGAGTGCATCTTGTGCAGACAGGAAGTGGGCACAGCTGTGAATGTTTGCTCTATGTTTACTCTTCTCCCACAAACTCGGGGTGAAATAAAGGTTCACATGCTCTATGAAAGTGTATATGTACGGGGTACAGAACGGCTCTGTGGAGTTAACATTACAACCTGCTTTTCGGTGTCAAGTGGCTGTGCATGTTTATACAGGTAGTAATTTGTATACTTTACATTTTTCTCCTTATCTCTTTTTCTTTAGATGGAGAAATTCCGCAAACTGTTGTTCACCTCACCGGGCGAAAAACCTGTCTGTATGTGCAATAACTACAGACCCCCTCAGCCCCTAAAAGGACGCAAAGTCCGCGCCAATTTTAAGTAAAATACAGAAAACACCTCTGACCCTGTCCACTCTACACATCTCAGTGAATCAGTTCATTCATTTGAACTGTAATGAATCACTCGTCATTTGGTTCATCTAAATTTAAGGGAAAAAACAACAACAAAACAATAGAAAATGCTGTCAGTTGGTTAATCTATTCAAATGAATCAGCTCCCAATCTGTTACAAGCTTTTAATTGTAAAATGTTAACCTGTGCATTTAATCCTCAGTGTTCCCATTAGTTTAATTCCCCTTACTCCTCATCTAATGGATTAATTATTATTATTATTATTATTATTATTATTATTATTATTATCATTTATTATTATTTTCAGTTATATATGTTTTAATTTGAGATGTGTGAAATGTTCAAGGTGCAGAGCACAAAGAAGAAAGAAACCCTCTAGTGAAGCACTTTTCACTTTAAGAAGCAGCAATAAAGAAAAGTTATAAAGAAAAGTGTTTATTATTAAGCTACAAAAAATTTTTGTCAGAGGGATTAACTCATAAATAATAAAGTTAATATATATTTCAAAATAAAGATCTGAAGACTTATCTTTGTTTGATTGTGATTTATTAAAACTTCAATAATCTGGTGTGTTTAGTGCAACTGATTGACAAAATGGAACAAGTTTTAAACTCCACACCTTTACCTGCATATTATTTTAGACTAATCTTTAGTTACATAGTGCATGCACTACACATACTGTACTAGTAGCTACTGATTATGGCATGTAAAAATATCCTCGGGCTCTTTTTGCCACTATCTCTCTCCAGGCCTTTTTTTTTCCTTTTATTTTTGAAAATTAATTTAAATGATGATCTTCTGAATTTGTCTAAACAAACAGATACTTGTTTGAATTCTTCAGTAATACAAAATAATATAAAACTCGTTGAATGAAAAATTGACTCATTTCTACAACCTTGTCTAAACTGGAAAAATAATCAGACTTTATTTGAATTCCTAAACAATCTAAAATAATATAAACACTTTGAATGCAAAAATTAACTAATTTGTTGTAGTTGGCTCAGATGAATCAGTTGCTGTATTTCAATTCTAAACGCATATAAAATGCTTTGAATTAAGAGTTGATTCAGCTCTTGAGTCATTTTAACATTAGTTATGTGAATTCTAAATAGGAAGAACTGTAAAATGATACTAATCATTTGGAGTATATGGATCAGCTCAGTGGGAACCAGAAACAACAATTAAGTTAAATATTGTGTCATTATCTATTGTCATCTGAAATGTACGTCGATTTAAACAGTGAATCCACCCCATGCCTTTTCCCCTTTGTTTGCTCAGTGAGCTCATTACTGAACGAGGGATTATGAAAGACGTTTCTTTCATTAGGTGTTGGCAGACAGTTCTGAGTGCCATGTGTCCACTTCTCATTACTGCATTGACACATGGCTTGTGTAGGGAGTGTGTGTGATTGTGGTGTTTGTTCTTTTTTGAGGTCTCTGCCAGCTTTGCTTACTCCGAGCATGAATAGATTTTATCATGACGGAATTTGTTATGACGGAATGAGACACAGCGAGAACACAGGGCTGAAAAAAAACAAAAACAAAAAACAAGTACTGTAGTTGTGCTTTGTTTGTGCATTTGGAGATGGAATGCAAAGATTCGCACACATACTTCTAAATAAAATATTAAAAAAAAAAACATCTGAATAGAATATTTTCAGCTACAGTACATTGAATAAAATGAACAGGACCTGGTCAGTACATGCTTTCAGTCTTGCTAATAAAATAATTGCTTTTGTACTGTACCTGTTGTGCCCTGTATCTGTTACTGCAGTGTAAGACGATCTTCAGCCTATAGAGCGTGAGCATTACAGAAATGTCAGTCTTTATTCTCTGTCCCACATGTATTAAATCCTTAAAAGTCTCCTATTCAGAGTTCCATAAAAGAAAGAATGTGTAATTAAGTTGTGCTTACGCTGCAGGCAAGCGCAATCAACCTACATACACAGCTCAGTCTTATACTTGGTTACAGAGGAGAGAAATTAGAGGGCAGACAGACAGACAGGGACAAGACACAGAGGAGTGATGATAAAACGAGCAGAAGACAAACAAGGAGCATGAGCCAAGGAAGAGAGTTTAAGCCTCCTCTTTTAGTGCACCAACTACTTGGATTATTCATTATAATTACATAATGTGAATAGTAAAATTAATATTCATCTGTAGAGCCCCATTCATATTGATATACAACTTCACAATAAAGTATATACCTTCACAATAAAGTTTATTTATTATGCAAAACTCTTCAAATGTCTGCATACCCAATACAAGTCACTTTTTTACATGCAATATCATTGTACTATGCACTTCCTGAGACTTCCTTTTGTTAGCCTTTTGTTAAGTGATGTGTATTTTCCTCTGAACTGTATATTCAGTGTTATACATTCAACAGTTCAATGTGTTGGTAATTTGACTGATTTAAAGAAGCTTGTCCGGTATTTAGAATTGCTGAAGTCTCAGCTCGGGGTTGAGTGGACTGTCCGTATTCTTTAGTTTTTCCTGGACAAAGTTCAAAGTTTTGATTTAGTAGCATCTGTAAACTGTGGAGCTAATTTAAGGGCCAGAAAACCATAAAACTGAAAAGTGAAGTGAAGAAACTTGGTTCTTCTGAATACATTATTTAATATAAATCTTATAAAATGAGTCTGAATAAATATCACAACGCAGGATTTGATCAGAGGAGTGAAAGTGTTTTTGCTTACTCACAGGAACACAGCCACTGAAAGCAAGAGGAAATATATTCGGGTAATATAAGCTGCCATTAGTCTGCTCTTTTGTTTAACAATACAAATAATCTTTGTGTAAAAATTGTCTTATATTTTCCTTCTAATTTCTGTGGCAGAGGCTATTCAAATCATAATGTTGCCTGGTGGCTCTGATCAGAAAAACTAAAAAGCACTTAAAAGTGCCACAAAAGAGAAGAAAAACATTTCAAATACATGCAGGAAAAATTGGCATTTATATGGTAAACCAATAAGCTGCACTATGTGTGTGTGTGTTTGCGTGTATGTGTGAGAGAGAGAAAGGGTGTGTGTGTGAGTTTAATTATCCTAATGTGCACAGTCTGGGGTTTTAGAAGTAGCACACAACATTCACATGGTTAGCAATGGGAAAGTAATCAGAGAATGTAATCAGAAAATCATTGGAATAAAAACCCTTCATTTGCACAATGACTCACGCAAACACCTCAAATCTCTACAAAGTAGATTAGTGTCATATACTGTAGTAAAGTGAAAAAAAGGACTTTGCTATCCATTACAGATGTGGGTAAAGTAATCTGTTCCACCTTAATGGGCATGTAGCTTATTAGTGACTAGCTGTAAAGCTCAGCGTTTTCACTATTTGATGGTTTGAGTTACAGGATTATCAGACACGCAAGACTCAAAAAACGAACATACAGTACAGTATCACTCATAAAATAGTACATGTTTTGGGTATGGATTGCTCACTGTTTCTGTGTTTAATTGTTTAGCAGCTTAGAAAGAATCAAAAATGGACAAACATGGGTAGCATCTTTAGCGATTAGCCATAAAGTTCAGGTTTATCTCACTATGATGGTTTGAGCCACAGGATTTACATAGTACCAGAACAAAAAAAATGAATACATAACAGTTTCTTTTAATGCTTGTTTCTTTGCTTCGACAATCATGGTTAACTGAACTTTAAATTCAAAGGGAAGTTAGACATGTACAGTAAACTAGCACTGAGGCAACACAGTCTGAATTAAAGCGAACACTTTACTGAAAGCTCATGCTCACACCGGTAGCGATACTAGATGATTTAGCAGAACAGCAGGCGAGTCTCAAGGCTGTGGGCACACTGATAAACAGGCTGATAAGAGCTGGGTGTGTGACCCAGTCTGTACAATTATGCAACATGCAGTGCACAAACACACAGCGTTTATTTCTTTCCTTTTTTAATAACGGCTGTGCAATTGCTGTGTAATTCGCTAGCTCTTCTAGCTAATTCTGTTATGTTCTTTTTACATATCGCTTTGCGTGTGTTTCCTCATATCATGTAAACTGCTACTAAATAATGACATTTGGAGCCAGTGATCTGAATACCAACACTAATTTCTAGTCTGATTTGTTTGTATTAGCATGCTGCTTTGACTGCAGTTCTTTTATTTCTGTCAGCGTATTTTTTATGTCTTGTGACGGATTATACTTTTGTAAAGAGCATAATTATTTATTGAGTCATAAAGCATACTTTCAGGTACACCTCTCCCTTGAAGTGGTGTTAGCAGCATGATCAGTGACATGTATAAATCAGTAAACTTTAAGTGCCTCTGCTACCAGATTTACGTGTGTGAATTACAGAGAACTTCAGGAACAAAAAAAAACAAACAACTCTTTGCTGATGCCGACTCTGTAATGAACTTATAACCTGCTAGTTCACAGGCTAATAATGTTTGCTGTTATCTAAAATTAGGTACAGTAGCATTAGCAAATAACATAAATAAGAAAACAGGGATGAACTCATAGACATTAAATACAACCTGTGGTGGAGAAACGTACGACGTGTTAATCTTAAATCTTTCCCAACCGCTGCAGTCTATGAAGAAAGCAACTCAGTGTACTTACATCATATACACTGTTGAATAGTTTTGTGTAACAGCAGAACATATATCATGTGTATGGTAGAATTTGTTATAAAACTAAAGCATGAATCAAAATAACTGCATTTTAGATTTTAGATTTTATTGAAGTGAGTTGCTTCAATTCTCGGTTCATCAGAAAAAACAAGAAGCTCTGTGACTTCCTACAATTCCAGTTTGGATGTTTGCGGCACTAATTATTGGTATTTGCAATGCATTATGGCAAAGGACTGATAGCAATAACTCTTTGGCAACTTTGCAGAAGTTGTTGGAACAGATAGTTTGTGCTCTAGCCTTTGGTTTAGCTTCTACTGGTATGAACAGTATTTAAGCATGACTAGCATTAGCGCTGTATACGCCCATCGTTCCCATCATAGGTGTTGTTACTCCTACATGATTGTGACACTGTCTTTAGGCGGCCTCTGAGGATTCTTAGATGATTACGTATCAAATGACCAAAGAGCAAATCTTGTACTTCTTTAACCTAGAACCTTATTTATGTGGAAATGTGCTATGTGTAATTAATCGCATGACTATACAAACCTGAAGAACGAGTTCAGTGTGTGTGTGTGTGTGTGTGTGTGTGTGTGTGTGTGTGTGTGTGTGTGTGTGTGTGTGTGTCTGTGTGTGTGTATGTGTGTGTGAAACTGCTAAAACTCATATTTCTTGTCATTCTGTTTATTCTTGAACGTGTTCACTCTCTTCCAGACATGACATTAATCATGTTGTAGTAGCGTTCATTAACACACTCCTGTTCTTTGTCACATAATGTAAGTGTGAATCACTGCATCACACAAGCGTCAACATGCATTTAGGAAAAGAGCAATTTTTTTTTTTTTAGTTTTATCCCAGATACTATCCCAGACACACTAGAACCATTAAAACCATTAAAAGACTTTTTCTAAGTGTAACAGATTTTTTTTTCTCACTACCAAGTTTGCTCACCAGCTAGCAGAGAAACATTAACCTAATACAATTATTAACCAATTATTCTGAGTGTCTGAGTAAATGTAGAAAATGTGAGCAGAGCTTGCCGTGTCAGTTTAGCAGGCGTTTCCTGTTCACAAAACTTTCTAGGAACAGAAATTATTTTTGTTGCGTTCAGATAAGGTAACTCTAGCTAGCAGCGTAGCTGTTTGAGCTACACAGAATAGCAACATCAGTGAGTTTGATAATTAATGTTAACTAAACAAATATACTGCATTGCAGAATATTCAGCATTTTGTTTTAATCGTCCATGGAAATATTATTTCCACTTATTATTACTGTTATTCAAATATTATTATTTAATTGTTAAATTTAAATAACAAAACGTTTTGAAAATTATTTGAACTTATTTGAACTTTTTATGACTTATTTGAGAGTTTTTTTGGCACCCTCAGTGTTCAAATCCAAATTCATATTTAATTTATTTGTGTAGCGCTTTTAACAATTCCAATTGTCCCAAGGCAGCTTTACAGAAGTATAGAAACCAGAAGAGAGGAAAATAAAATAAATAAATATATATATATAATTGAAGTTTAAATTTATTTAAAAACAGTAATATAAATAATAATTTACATAAAATACTACATATCTATCCCTAATGAGCAAGCCGGAGGCGAATGTAGCAAGGAAAAACTCCCTGAGATGATAAGACGAAGAAACTTTGAGAGGAACCAGGCTCAGAAGGGAACCCATCCTCATTTGTGTGACACTGGACAGTAAATAATGTCAACGTAAATAATGTCCTTTCTACAACAGTTCATAATAATGCAACCGAGAGCTCCTGAGGTACTAATGGGTCAGCGCAAACTCTGAGATCAACACAGACCTAAAACTAATTTCTTCCTGCCAATGTCTTCAAATGATTGCTGATAAAGACCAGACCATACAGTTGACTGACACAACATTGGTTCAAAGAAAGCATGACAGTCTATATGCAGCTCCGTCCACAACAATCCCATGAGTTATTGGCTGACCATCATTCCTCATTATTACATCTGAGTATTAAATCATCTCTTGAATCCTGTTTTTTCCGTCTCTCAGCTCTCTGGGTTATGACATTCTCATGTGTGTGTAGTGTGGGGGCGGATTCTTTGCAGAGGGCAGCTTGTACAGGTATACTGACACAGCATCTCTTGCTCACTCTCTCTCACACACACACACACACACACACACACACACACACACACACACACACACACACACACACACACACACACACACACACACACAAACGTTTGCAAAAGGGGGGATTTTAACCCTAAATAAAAAGATGAGGCAGTTTAGTCTCTCTCTCTCTCTCTCTCTCTCTCTCTCTCTCTCTCTCTCTCTCTCTCTCTCTCTCTTCACATGCTGTATGATCACTAGTATTTGGGTGGAGGTGGGTGGGGTTTCTCTCTGCTCTAATCATGACTGGCCACCTTGTCTTAGACCCCTGTTTCCCACCCTGTTGACCCAGCATCCCCTCAGGGGAGATGTTCACAGACTCTCTCAGCGTGATATAAAGATGGTTGGTACAACCTCCAGGATGGATGTATACCCACTGAGAAGTACCCACTGATCCCTGGGTTAAGAGCAATCCCTTTATTCTTGAGCTCGACACTGCCCCCTGAGGGTCAGAATAATATTCTATACATGAAGGAAAATAAGTTGAGCAATTGCTGTGGTATAAGATCAAAGTTTTATTCTTCTTGTAAATCTAAAAGTACAGCTTTATTTTATTGAATTTTTACTTTTGCAAACATTTATAAGTGTTATTCTATAAATAAAGTATGCAATAAACAAATAAATAAATAAAATGTCTATGAAATCAAAATAGTGCTAATAATATAAATGAATTTTATTTAATATAAAATATACTGCATTTGAATTTAAATTGGAAATGATTTTTAATTTCACTTAACTATTTGTAATAATAATAATAATAATAATAATAATAATAATAATAATAATAATAATAATTGTTATTAAAATATCATTTTTAACACAATATGCAGTCATGAAAATAGATTTCATTTTTATTAATGTAATAATTTATGTACAAAATTTTCTTCCAATTAATTTTTTCATGGTTCCTCCAGCCCCCCCCCCCCCAAAAAAAACACTTCTTATTACAATAAAGCAATAGCTGCACATATAGAATAGATTTGAATATGAAATTAATATAAAAAAAATAATCAGGTGTTTAGAATTGGAGAATGCAGAGTTCTGCATTTTGTGTTCTGCCTGTACATGCTGTGATCAGAGATAAGACCGCCCCATTGTAATATTCATGGGGGAGATTTGAAATGGGCAGCATGTCTTTGCATGTTTAATAACATTCCTCACCTCCCACGTGCCTCTTCCTGTGCATCAAATAACCAGAGGGATGTAACAAGAGTTTTAGAATGAACCATGAGGTCATGTATCAGGTTTAGTTCAAAGTAAGTGAGAGGGAAAATAAAGTTGTGTGATTCACACATATAATGTCATGACATCCAGCACTGACCAAAAAAGTCCCACAGACTTCCTCTTAACTTCTTTAAAAATGTTTTTTTTTTACTGACACTAATTATTAATCCTGATGACATCACTGTTCAATCAGCTGTCAATCAAATGTAGATTTTAAAAAATCAAAGAAAGTTTTTATTCAAATATGAAATTTATACAGTGTCTCATTACTTCCTTCTTAAGTTTGCTATAAGGCTAATTTCGCTACCTAGTCATGCAACATATAGCTACCAGTTTAGCACTGAGCAGAGTAAATGCATGACTGAATCAGTAACATCTTCAGTATATAACCTGTCAAAATTTGAATCACATTTTACAGTAATGAATCCCATATTATTAAAATCGTTGAAAATGAATGAATCACTTGTGAAAATGAATAACTTTTAATAATGTGTGTGTGTGTGTGTGTGTGTGTGTGTGTGTGTGTGTGTGTGTGTGTGTGTGTGTGTGTGTGTGTGTGTGTGTGTGTGTGTGTGTGTGTGTGTGTGTGTGTTTATTGTGTGTGTATTCTTTGCAGAGGGCAGCTTGAACAGGTACACTGACACAGCATTAGAGAGTGCACACATGTGCTCTCCCTCGCACACTCGCACACACACACACACACACACACACACACACACACACACACACACACACACACACACACACACACACACACGTTTGCAAAAGGGGGGATTTTAACCCTAAATAAAAAGATGAGGCAGTTTAATCTCTCTCTCTCTCTCTCTCTCTCTCTCTCTCTCTCTCTCTCTCTCACACACACACACAAAAACACACACACACACACACACACACACACACACACACACACACACACACACACACACACACACACACACACACACACATTATTGCTTAGCATTTTCTCTTGGCCTCTCTTGACCTTCCCCCTTCTATTTTTGCCTACCTGTTTTTCTCTCTCTCTCTCTCTCTCTCTCTCTCTCTCTCTCTCTCTCTCTCTCTCTCTCTCTCTCTCACACACACACACACACACACACACACACACACACACACACACACACACACATCACCATCCTCCTCACTCCCTTTTCATCTTCGTCTCTTTTCCCTTCCTTGTTTGTAACGCCTCAGTGCTCACGGTTTCCATAGCAACTGCATGTTCACAGTTATGGTGTAGTGGAAATGTCGACTGATTCAGAGGTAAATGCCCTTTAATCTTCTCCCTACAGCCCAAACACAGGCATATACACACATGGGTTTTGTCTGGATTTATCCAAAATCACTTCTCAAATGTCTGTTTTTCTGTCACTATTCATTCATTCATTCATTCATTCATTCATTCATTCATTCTATCTGAACTACCTCGGGTCTGTCACTATACAATACAAGACAAAATCACACATGATCAAATAAACCATTTTACCTTAAATCAGGCACTGTATTACTCTGTCAGATAGGACTCTGGAATCTGATTGGCCAGGAGGTGTTGATTACTTTTTTATAACCGCAGATCATCGGTTTATATCAATGTTCTTTTTCTGAATCTTTCTGTTACCATAGGAACAGCTCATTTCCTGGTACTTAACCATGAAAGATGCTCCACATAACACATAACCACATAACAATGTGAACTGTAAAAAGTGCTATACAAATAAATGGAATTAAACTGAAAACCGGGGGAATTCTTTAAACTGTGTAGCCGTCAAATAAATACAAACAAATGCAAAGCTATATCAAAAATTAAGAAAAAAAAAAGCAATTGAATCAGTTTAGCTGTAAAGTTCTCCATTATAGGTTGTTACTAGCAAAAAGTCAAATTTGGATTTTTTTTTTTGTGCTGTTCCATTCTTTCATTTTGCTACTGAAGCATAGGTTCCCATCAACATGAGGCTACCACCAGCATGCTTCACACTGGTGATGATGTAGTCCAAGTGCTAGCATTCAACCAAATGTTGTACAAAAGCTTTCAGGGATTTCTGGCTTCTTTGTAGTTTTCACTGCAGTCTTGTGAACATTATCGTGTGGATCCGTCAAGCTCTTTCACAGTAATGAAAATTCCTCATACACAGTCTTTACTCCTGAGCTGATGAAAACTGAACCTGTTCAGCAGAGTCATTATCCCCGGAAGTGCACCTGAGCTCACACAGATGCAGCAGAGCGGCTCTCACCCTCTCGGTTAGTGGAGGCTTTGTTCAATTCCTGGGTTCATTCAGGCTTCAGTGACCACAGCACACATTCTCTGTGTTACTGAAATACAGAAGCCTCTTTATTACCAATGCAGAGATGGAAGCAGTTGAATAAAAAGTGTAAAACTAAACGTGTATGTGATTTAATCAGGGATGGTCTGAGGATTTGTGACAGAATGTGAAAAAAACATCTGTTAGTTTTTTTTTTATCAAAACAAACAGGTAAAAACAGGACTTTAGGCAGAATGAGACCAGTGTAGAGATGAAAAGATTAAAGATGTTAAACCACTGATAAGCATCTGCTTGATTGCTTGCTTCCTCAAGATGTTAAGGATATGTAAGCCTGCATTTTTATCTGTTTTACTGATAATCAGTTTCTGTTAAAAGTGATTCATTACATTTCCTTTGCCGTACCTCAGCGACTCGACATGTTCAGGTCTTTACACAAAAGCTGTTGTCACGGAAGATAGAACAGATAAAATGTTTCATTTGTTTGCCCCCTATAACCTGAATGAATTCCTCTGTATAGTTTATGAGAGCAGTTCATAATCTATTCTAGTTAAAAATAATAGTTGATTTATGATGTGCCATTAGCTTAACAACACAATAAACATGTTCTGTTACACTCTGTTCCCATCGTTCATTGTTATACAGGTTGGCCTGTTGAGTCAGATTGCTTTCTCACCACAAACATACTGCTTCGTAAGTTCATTTGTATTTGGTTGTTTTGGTGCATCTTTGAGCTGGTTTGCTGTGTTCATATATGTCTAAATGAATGAGAATGCTGTAAAAGGTGTAAAAACTTTGCTTATGCTGACCTTCCCGTGACACTAACCGCATGGCATTACATTAATAAAATAAAAACCAGGCTGCTTTTCTTTTCCAGAAGAGTTTGCAAGTGGTTTTCCTCATGATGGGCAGTTTGACCACTAATTATACTCCTGAGGTTTAACCCTGCTAAAATAAAATCATGTGTATTCTGATACGACTGTCTGCATGCAGCATTTCCTCCATGTCTTTCTGCTACAGTAGGATGCAGACTGAAGCTCCGAAACATGGAGCTGGATGAAGCCCCGAAACATCAGTGAATCCTTGTGCATTAGATGAGTTAACAGGCAGCATCAAGGATTCAGATCATCTAGTGATGCATGCTCTTGAAATTAAAGGCTCTTTGGGTAAATACATGATTTATTGTGTCAGTGCAGTTATCACAATCTTGTTGACAGAACAGTGAATCTCATCATTTTACAATTACAGCATTTTAGCAGACGCCCTTATCCAGAGCGATTTACATTTTTATCCAACTGAGCAATTGAGGGTTAAGGGCCTTGCTCAGGGGCCCAGCAGTGGCAGCTTGGTGGACGTAGGAATCAAACTCACAACCTTCTGTTTGTTAGCCCAAAACCTTAACCACTAGGCTACCACATCCCCCCACATCATCATGTTATAAAGCCTTCATAAGACATACTCCACATGGGTCTTAGTATCTATAAAACTTTCTACACTTTATAGCTCACGATAAAGTTCACAAAAAAATAATTATAATAGTGCTCATAACATATATCACGTTACACAAAGCATTATAAGAAGATGCTTATTAACGTGTTATAAGCGCTAGTTATAATGCAGCCAGTTAATCATCAGCTGTCTAATCGGTTAACTAGTACAACATTTCAACATGAGCTAAATCTCCATCATTAGTGTCACTATCAGTAACTGTAACACTATTTCATGTTAGAACTCAATCTACATGTGTACAGTTAATTGCAAAAGTTTGCACACCCCTCTGACAAAAATTCAGGATGTCAAAGAAACTGAAAATGTTAAAAATTTTACACACCCATTTGGAAATTATCAGTTTTTTGTTTTTTAGATTTTTAGATGCACTGTGTTTTTAAAAATTTCTAAAAGAACAACGGGGTAACAATGTAAAACAAGAATATCCAAATCTCTCCATTTGTCTTTTGGGTTTTTTAACACTTCACTCAACCCTTTGTAGGTTCCCTGTGTAGGTTCCCTGTGTAGGTGCTGTAGACTTTTCTCCTAAGGAAAAGGAAATAATTCTAAGTTTAAATACATTTTTAACTACTGCTGTGCTGTGTTGTGTGTGCGCTACATAATTGCAGGACACACAAGAGACTGGTTCAGGGTCTCCATCGTTCTCTGAACCCCCTTTGTTTAGCCGTGACCTTTCCCATCGCACGGAGGTTAGCCTCTTCATGGTATTCATCCCAAATTCCCACACAGTGTTTAGGGTGAATAATAATCTCTATAGCTCACACATTCGCACTCTCTTTGGGAATGTTTATTTCTTTTTTCCCTTTTATAGCACTGTTAATTACCGCAGGTAATTCTTCAGCTTGTTGAGACCTAGAACAACGTTAACAGGATTAGCTTCTATTACAATGATAAATTTACATTGAGCAACAGTCTAGCTAGCTAAATTTAAGGCTTTATCACATCTTAATCTTTCTGCATTGCCTCATAACTGAATCGAAATTTTTTTAGTCGAACAAATGATTCTGATTCTTTCAGAGGTGTTTGAGGGGAAAAAAAGAACAGATTATAAAACACTCATCATTAGGCAGTGGTGTTTGTACTGCCGCCTACAGGAGATGTGGTAAATAACACCTGATTAAGAATACGAAGGATTTATACCTTTATATTAATTATATAATCTTAAAACTAAAGTTGTCTTTCAGAATTTATTTTTCCATCATCAGAATGTAAATATAAAGATCAATAACTCAAGAAAGTTGGAAAAATGTTTCCTCATTTTCTTTTCACCTAGATTTGTATCTCCCTGAATGACCACAGAGCAGCTTTATTATGGTGTTGTTTTTGTACACTCACTGCTCTCCTACTGTGTAAGCACATCACACGATTGTTAAGAGTCAGATAAAGTGACGCGTAACAAGAGACTGTAATTAGATTAGATTAGAACTGAAGCTCGGAATATGACAAAGACAAGAAAACATGAGACTCAAAAGTGAGATTTATTCCTCATACAACAAAGAACTGCAAGAGGTTCAGATTCAGAGATATGTACACCGCTCTTAAATGGGCGACTCGATACAAGTGTCAGAGTCAGAATCAAATGAAGAATCGATTTCAGATTTAAGACTCAGTTTCTGATTAAATAAGATTCCGAGTAAAATTCGGATTATATTTATAATTCACTTTTGTGTCACAAGTGTGTCACTTTTTCTAATAACATTGCTGTACTTGCATGTAAATTGCATCCAAGTTTAATGATATAATAATAATAATATCACAGTTACGACAGTGTGGTAGTAGGAATAATATAAACACACCACTTTATTTTGTTATATGTACAAAAGCTCATTTAGAGAATTCTGGTGTAATTACATTATATAGAAATACCACATTAATTTCCCCTGTAAATCGTCATGAGCTTACACCGCCACCTGGTGGTAAATCAGTAAAACTATATCGTAGCTTTTCCCCCCCCGGAAGTCTCTTAGTAAGGCATCTGGTATTTATTTCCCCTCCAGTGAATCACACTAGCCGCTCATGATGATATGAGATTATTAGCAGGTGTGCCGACAGACGCAGCTCCAGTCTGTAGTTCTGTCTTTCTCCTAGTGAATATGTTGAAATTAAGGAGAAATGGTGTGAGAAATGCTGAAACATTTCGTTCTTTTTCTTTTACTCAGATGCTTCTTCCTCTTCAATCCTTTTATTTTTACACTCAACTACTTTTAGATGGGTTTTTACTTCAGTCTTCAAACTTCATAATGGTTTATTAATGATGATGATGATGATGATTATGATGATGATTATGATGATGACTTGAAAATGAACGGATGATTCGATGGATGAATGGATGGATGGATGGATGGATGGAGGGATGAATGGTTGAGAGAAAGGATGGATGCACAGACGAAAGAACAAACTGATGCTTAAATGCATGGATTAGTGAATTGGTGGATAAGGTTGAATGGATGATTGAGGGAATGCTTAAAATTGCAAACAGCACTTTAAATTCATTAATGGATGGATAGATGGATTGATGGAAGAATGAATGCATGAATAAATGTACTTGTATCACTTTACAGATTTAAAACATTTGACCATTTTTAAACAACACACTGTATCTAAAGCAGCATCCATGATTCTACTCACTGGTAAAGTCAGAAGTTCCTCATAAAGGTGTGTGTTCTCTGGTGTGGAGAAGAATTGGGGTTGAGTCGGGGAGCGGAGACGAGTGCGGCCATTGGGTGATCTGTAAAAGTAGCATCAGCAATCCTGTGTGTCCTTGTTTCCACAACACTTTTCTCACTTCATTAGTCTTGTAAAGGTTAAACTACATCTCAGCTGAGACTTCGCCCACAGCCGCTGGCTTTTAATAAGCACTTTTTAGCAAACTGTAACCGGGTCGTTCAGGTCCTGAAGCCTCCCAGAGGTCTGGGTCTGAAATATAATATTTAAAAAAAATCCTTTGATAAAAGAAATACAGGTTTATTATTTTATTGCAGCTTGAAATGTGGGTGTGCCAATGAATGTGTACATGGAAATACAAGCATGTGTGTCATATAAATCCATATGTAGAACTCAAATTGAAAGCAGAAACTTTATAGCCATTGTTTTTATATGTAGAGCACAAGAAGTCCATATATGTAAATGTGGGCATATCAGTGAGTATGTAAATGAAAATACAAGCAGCTCTGACTGGACATGATTGATGGAACAACTCAACTCAAATAGTAAAACTTGTGTATTATATAAATTCAGTACACACAGACCGAAGTTGGTCTTTGGTACTTTTAATTGTGATGATTTTGGCTCACATTTAACAAAAATCCACTTTCAGTTGTCCAGAATCAATCATTGACACCCATTACAATGAGGGAAAGCCACAAACATTCATTGCCAAAGAAGCTGGCTGTTTACAGAGTGCTGTATCCAAGCATGAAAGTTGAGTGGAAGAAAAATGTGTGGAAGAAAAAGATGCACAACCAACCGAGAGAACCGCAGCATTGAGAAGCTTGTCAAGCAAAATCAATCCAAGCCCACACTGCCAAAAGCACCAAAAGTTGGTTAAATGACAATGGTTTTGGAGTGCTTGACTGGCCAGCAAACTCACCAGACCTGAAACCTATAGAGAATCTATGGTTTATTGTCAAGAGGAAAATGAGAATCAAGAGACCAAAAAATGCAGATTTCACATTCAATTTATACAACTGAGCAATTGAGGGCCTTGCTCAGGTTAGTGTTGCAGTTTTGTGGATCTGGAATTTGAACTCATGACCTTCCGATCAGTAGTCCAACACCTTAACCATTACACTACCACACCCTATGAAACAGTTAGGGATTTAGGAAGTTTCTGTGTTTTCATCCACACACTCAGTTATCAAAAACAAGTATTGCTGAGATCCACTTTTTCTAATCCTGCTCCATAATTCAATCCATCATTTTACCCACCCATTCATCTATCCATCCATTTCCCATCCATCCATGCATCCATCCATCCATCCATCCATCCATCTCCTTGTTCTGTCTCGGTAGCTTTCTCTTATTTTTTTTCAGCCACTAAATAACATTCAACCTTGAAGCTGACAAACGCTTTACTTCTTGAGTGCAAACTGAAACCCACTTGTCTGTTAAATCTCAATCTCTCAGTCTGATGGCTGCAATGTAAGAAAATAAGAAACCACTTTTATTATTTTTTTAAAATATATTGTTTAAAATTATTTTTGGAAGAAATTGGGAAACAGTTTGTGGTCATTTAGACTACTGTTCTCAGACAGACCTGGAAAAAATACAAATAGACAAACAACGAAACATTAATCCATGCTAATGGCGGCAGGAATCTAGCTGTAGTGTTCCAGGTTGAACAGCAGGGGGCAGTGCAGGCAGCAACGTTCACGCTGTAACATGTTCAGCATCAGCTCTCTGGCTTGTTCGCATTCAGAACTAATCTGTAATCCCTTTCATAATGAAGGGGATTTAGACACCTGAAGAGGTACAGAATTCACTGATGAAGAAAATTCTTTTTATCTACATCACAGCATCTGATCTTGTCAATGGTGCACACTAGAGCCCAGCTTATAAACTAACCTACTTTTATTATAAACATTCTTATATACTGTACTGTGTCTGTGTTACAGTTTTAATGATCAAACCTCTTGCTTTCATGTTAGTAATGAGACATCTGTGTGTGAGGTCAATAGGGCAATGTAATAATCATGTTAAAACACAGTTATAGATACTATATTGTTAAATATAATTGCTTTAATTAGTCTCATTTAATCTCATCAAGATTTATCGCTTTTGACGGTGCACAGTGCATCTGTAGACATGGTAAAAACTTTAGATAAAAGTAAAAATGAGACGTGAATAAAAATCTGAGCATAAATGTGTTCATTGCAATCTGATCTGGACTCACCTAAAGGTCACACTGTAAAAAAATCAAATAAAACAAAAACTAAATACATGTCCTGTTAGAATGACTGACCACGTGTCGTTTTATTTCCTCTGTACAACTTACTCTGACTAATCCCAGGTATCTGACTGTAATCACCTGAGTGATGCTCCTGACAAATTGATCTCTCTGCACTCGCGTTATTTTTATCCGGTGACACGGAAATAGCTACAAATCCTCTGTTCCCAACAACAGACAAAGGTGTTGTGCAACAATTTCAAAATCTTTTTCATCAAACCTTCTGAAACTGTCAGGACTCTGCCCGGACTTTGGCCATGTGCCTTTTTGTTTATGTTTGGTGTTCACGTGTCTGCCCCGCCGTTGTCTTTTCCTCCCCGCCTCTGCACACCTGCCCCTCATTTGTCATGATTATTATTAATATTTAGTTAAGCCGCGTTGCCTTGTGCAGCGCTGAATCCTATTGTCTTCATGTCTGGTTTTGTCTGTGTCCTGTTTCGTGTTTTTTAGGTAATAAATCCCTGTTTTTGTTTAGCTGTCCTGCGTTTGGGTCCGTTTTTATCCCGCGTAAACTGACAAAAGGATTCCACCAGACCAGGACCCAGCAGGATAGTTGCAACTTGGACCGGCTGATTGGGAGCATTTTTTTTTCTTGTCGGATTTTTTTTTCCCTGGACTTTGCGGTTTTGGTGACATCGGTCCACATTTTTCCGGTGAGGGACGCTGCTCCGTTTCCGGTTTCTTCGCAAGGGCCGCAACCTCACTTCCTGTCCGCTGGGGGTGTTGCAGGCCCGTGTTTTGCCCCATGTATTTTTCTGTTGATTATTTTTGTTCTGTGGGGGATTATTTTTTTCCCATCCTCCCTCTAGCTCGGCTGTGGACATCGCTCAGCCCTCCAGCTCGACTGTGGACGTCGCTCGGCCCTCCAGCTCGACTGTGGACGTTGCTTGACCCTCCAGCTCGGCTGTGGACGTTGCTCGGCCCTCTCTGGCTGCGCCGCCGTGTGCCTTGCTCCCCCCACCTGCCTCGCCGTGTGCCTTGCTCCCCCACCTGCCTGGCCGTGTGCCTTGCTCCCCCCACCTGCCTCGCCATGTGCCTTGCTCCCCCCACCTGCCTCGCCGTGTGCCTTGCTCCCCCCTCCCGGACCCGTCGGGACTGCCAGGACGGATTGGCGCGTCGGGAGCCGCGCCTCGAGAAGGGGGTACTGTCAGGACTCTGTCTGGACTTTGGCTATGTGCCTTTTTTGTTTATGTTTGGTGTTCACGTGTCTGCCCCGCCCTTTCCTTTTCCTCCCCGCCTCTGCACACCTGCCCCTCATGTGTCATGATTATTATTAGTATAATGGTGCAGCGCTGAATCCTATTGTCTTCCTGTCTGGTTTTATCTGTGTCCTGTTTCATGTTTTTTAGTTAATAAATCCTGTTTTTGTTTAGCTGTCCTGTGTTTGGGTCCGTTTTTATCCCGCGTCAATGACAGCAACATCCTTTTTGAGATCTATCTTATATTTTATCTCTTCTGCCTCGAACCGGTTTGCCTTCGCAATGATAATGGAGCTGCAAAACAACATAACAGCTTCCTGCTGTGTTCACGTTCGATTTACTTCCACATTCCTGCTGCTCCACCGTGTTTACAGGACGTTTTCCCGTCTGCAGGAAACAAAGCAGCTATTTAACAGATTATACGCAAAGAAAACTGTCTTCTTGCATTACTTTGTGTCAGTTGAAAAGCAGAAGAGATCGACAGGAGAATGACCTTCTTTTATACGCAGCTTCACTTGTGACCGAATATTTTCTTTTTCTCAACCCCGAGAAATGAAATAAAAATGTCTCACCTTTTATAAAAATTTAACTTTCTAAGATAGTCTTTTTTATTCTATGATGTACTTGATGTACTATGATGTTTATTCTTAAAATGTACTGTCATGTAACTGTTTTTTTCAAACAGCAAGCACATAATTTTTTTGAAGCAGCATTGTGCAACCTTTTAAAGCAGAACATTCTTTTAAAAGATTTACACAGGATCGGTACCTGGTTTAATAATTGAAGTGATATTAAATAACATGGTTTTAGAATACTCTAGTTAGCTCTCCAGTTTATTGCTAATGCTAATGCTCTGTGTTTTGGTTCATGGACTGTGCTAATTGCATGGAGTGAAAATGATAAATATGCTAATCATTTTGTGCTTGGAAAGGTGTTGAAGGTTTAAGACAGAATCACACCATGTCTGTTTTTTAACACTTCAGATGAAGCTCATACACCTGAGTGTGTAATCAGATTCAGAAGGAAACATTTTTTTTACGAGGAAATCAAAAATCAAAAGTGTTAATTAAAGCCAAAAAGCGTGAAATGTTTATGTTTATAATACAGTCACAGAAACTCATTACGGAGATGGAACAGATCTGAACATTTCTGTCTTCCTTACTCCATTTCAGTCTGAGTGAAAAAGGCGTGGCCTCTGTATCATCCAGTAACTATAAAGGAGGCGTGGCCTCTGTATCAGCCAGTCACTACAAAGGAGGCATGGTCTTTGTATCAGTTAGTCACAATGAAGGAGGTATGGCATCTTTATCGATCAGTCACAATGAAGGAGGCGTGGCATCCGTATCAATCAGTCACAATGAAGGAGGTGTGGCCTCTGTATAGGTCAGTCACAATGAAGGAGGTGTGGCCTCTGTATAGGTCAGTCACAATGAAGGAGGTGTGGCCTCTGTATAGGTCAGTCACAATGAAGGAGGTGTGGCCTCTGTATAGGTCAGTCACAATGAAGGAGGTGTGGCCTCTGTATCAGTCAGTCACAGTGAAGGAGGTGTGGCCTCTGTATAGGTCAGTCACAATGAAGGAGGTGTGGCCTCTGTATAGGTCAGTCACAGTGAAGGAGGTGTGGCCTCTGTATAGGTCAGTCACAGTGAAGGAGGTGTGGCCTCTGTATAGGTCAGTCACAGTGAAGGTGGTGTGGCCTCTGTATAGGTCAGTCACAGTGAAGGAGGTGTGGCCTCTGTATAGGTCAGTCACAGTGAAGGAGGTGTGGCCTCTGTATAGGTCAGTCACAGTGAAGGTGGCCTCTGTGTCAATGAGTCATACTGAAGAAGGTGTGGTTTCTAACTGTGAAGGAGCTGGTACTGTAATTGTAAAGAGTTTTACATAAATTTTTTAATGTATGTAAAACTATTTTAAAGCAGTATAAATCATTTATTTAATTAGTTCATTATTATTTAATAAAACATTATGAAAAATGCTGTTATTTATTGCAATTATTGTTACTTAAGCACACCTCATTCATTCAAAGCCTGCCTTTTTTACGATCTCCTCCATCTGGTCACAAAAACACAAAAAAAAATATATATATTCATACTAAATTACAGGACAGAATGAGCTTTTAAACAGGAATAAATCTAAGTTGTTTGCCATATTCTCTGTATTTACAAGTTCAATTTGTGTGTGTTTGTATGATTCAGCTCTGACCTTGAAGTTCATCTTTAATAAAGCTCTTCTTGGTGGTGTCTAATATACCACGAGCCACATGCTGATGGATAATGAGAAAATAACTCTGTGGTAAAATTAAAGCTTTTCATCACTGAATTATTAAAGTACATTTCATCTGAATTATTGAAAGCTTCCCTAGGTGGGAGAATTCAGGGTAAATGTTTGGTTCTGTCCTTGATTTAAGCAGATCGGGTCTTCGAACATTGTTCTGCCTAGACGCTGCAGTTTCGCTAATAAACGTGGCAGTGACTGCTGATGGTTTTCATTGCTAAAAGGCTAACATCTGTCATCTCTCAGGCTACAGGTTAGCTCATTAGCATGCACACTGCAGCTTCAGCAGCTACAAGCCAAACATAAAAATCGATCCATTAAGGAAGTTGTGGACTTCTATAAGAGCAAAACAAACACAAATTAGATGCTAAACTCAACATGTTCTGTGCTTAGTTAGCGGTTAGCAATGATGATTGTTCTCAGTGGAGGAACATTTCACATCTATAGTTCTTCCAGACTTTTTAGAAAAGAGCAAAGTGATGTCAAGATGTTTATTGGATGCAGGATTGGAGACATCCAAGAAAAACAAACATTTTGGAAAGAAAAGTTTGTCATTACATAGAAACCACAAGAAAATATCAGAAATGTCAAAAAACTTTACCACTGGCAGCGGAGAATTAATAATAAATAAATAAATAAAATAAAAGTTTCATTATGTTGATTTCTTCCACACGGATAACGTGAAGCATCCACAGTACATGCTTGTACAAAATTGTATCAATGTAAACCAGTGCTATGAATCACCAGCCAATCAGAATTCATCATCACTGTGGAATTAAGTGTATAAAAGATACCTGCTTTGTGTTATTCTTCAAAAATCTAGAGTTAACTTTATAATATATGAGCTCAATTTCACCATCGTGTATAGCTTACGTTTAAAAAGCACGGATGCTGCTCATGTTTCCCAGAATGCTAATTTGGATATATGCTCTTGTCCAAAATTTACTGGGTAGAAATTCCTCTCGTTGCACTTCTTCAGGATCAGCAGATCTTCCCTCGGTTAGTCGTTCCACACTCCGGATTTGCTGACGCTCTCTGCTCTTACGTGTTACACAGTAAAATGTTCTTCCAGAAAATCAGCCGGTTTTATAGCGTCCTCCATCGTCGTTAAGGCTAGTGGGGCACATAATTAACAATCCGGAATGAGACAGATAAGCAAGAGCCATGACGGTCTCGTTCCGCCGACTGAAAAGCCGACCCCTGGAATTTAATTACTAATACATGAGCTTTAATTGAACTTCTGTCTGAGCGCATGGCCGGAGTAATTAAAATGTGACTGAGATGCGCTTTAAAAGTTAATCAGAGAATCTGCAAGAATCCTTTTATGAAAAAGCAGTGATGGAGACGGGAGGGATTAGATTTTGAGGAAGGAGTGCTGCAGTCATCAGCGATGCCCTGGGTATCCAATCTCAGCCTTAACGTCATCTATCACATCCCCTAGGCAAACATTTTATCTCCTGTGGTGCTGCGAGCCCGTTTAGTGGATGATTAAAAATGAATTTTATTAAACAATATATCAGAGGTCTTCAGTCCAAATCCCTCAGAGTCTCCAGAAAGTGCAGGTTTGAACTGCTGCTGCTCCCAAAACACTGCTCATCACCACCTGCAGCTGCAAAGTCGCTACCTCACAAACGAATTATGGGACACGTTTGTTGGTCTGATTAAAAAACAAATAATGTGGCAATTCACCCCAAACGGCTAGCAGGAGACGTTAAGGTGATATTGGTTGAATAAAGTGCAAAAACAGTCCTTAATTAAGGCAGTTGCATTACTTGGCTATATAAAAATACAGTACTTGCATACTTGGCTATATAAAAATACAGTAAACATTTGTACTTGTTAAGGTAATACACAGTATGATTTACTGATTAATATTTCAGGAGTTATTATTGGCTCTGAAGGCAAATGATCTTGTTGTAAAATTCAGCAGTAAAATTAATTAATTTTAGCTGTAAAATAAACAATAATAAACCAAATTTCAACCAATCACATTTTCTTATTTAGACTCTACAGAAACAGCAAAATAGGCCATGCTCTTTGAGTGGGCGTGGCAAAGGGAAAGGTGTCGCCTGCCAATCATGAGCATATGTGAGCTTACATGTGGAATAGGGCAGAGAACGCTTTTGGCTTGTATCTATATAGCGCTCGAGATAGTTCTCTTATACCCTTAAAAAAAAATTTTTTTCCCCATAGTTCATAGGACAATAAAATCACAAATTTGTTGTGTTTTTTAATTTAATTTTATTTTTGAAAAGAATGTCAGGGAAGATCAGCAAGAGGAAGTTTTAGATCTGTGAGGAAAATATATTAACATACACTAAAATGCTATGTTACTATAAATAATAATATTATATAGAATCTTAGTTGTGATCACTAGTTAATATGACAAACAGTTTACTACCACACTACAACTTTAACTTTAGTAAGTAAGACATGCTAAAGAAGGACAACATATATATATATATATATATATATATATATATATATATATATATATATATATATATATATATGCTGCACCACTGCACCACTTGTGACAGCACAACCTAAAGTGTTGCTCATGAAATGCTTGTCTTGGGATTTGAACCGGTAACATACTGGTCATCAGTACAGTAGTGAACAAGCTCGGTCCTGACTCTCACCTCACGTCTTAAATAACGCTTAAAGAGGCTACAGCAATAAAACAAACATCTTTCATCGATTTCCATTAAACTACAATAGCACGCTCTGATCTAACAAGCGTATAATAATTACAGCTGAAACACTCAGTGATATCAATATTAACACTGTAAAAGGTTTACGATTCACGCCACGCTTTATTAAGTTAGAGAATCATCTGAAATGTTTAGAACAATAATAGTTTCACTCAATCCTATAAACTTTAATTATGCACAACTGGCAATTCATTACAGACAGATTGTTAAAAATCTCTAAATCTCTTACTGTATCTCTACAATCTGCAGTATTGTAAAACTGTAAAGCTGCTGAAACTGAACTGAATGCAATACAGTACAACAATGTGATAGACATTTTTGTAAAAATACATAAATAAATGAATGAAATGAATTTATTTATAAACATTTGTAAATTCCACTTTTTATTGTTTCTTTTTTAAAATGCACTAACATTTTTCATTAGAATTTTCAACTAGAATTTCATTTCTTTGAATTTCTCTCATTTACATTATGTGAAGAAGAAAAATGTAAGAGTAGACAAATAGTGAATCATAAATAAACAAACAATAAATAAGTAAGTACAGATAAACAAAACTACATATAGAAAATCTATCCAATGTAATAAGCTAGGGAAGTTTCTTTTGAATACAACATGATGTAGTGATGATGATCTTTAGTCACATGGTACATTGTGGTGTATTTACTTGGATTATATATAACCACTTATCAGCATCATTATAAAAACCTCTTCATATTTTACTTTACTTAGGTAACTGTACCTCTTTATGGTGTTCGTTTGGAGGATCTCAATACACAAAATACTGAGTTCCTCAGAGCTCCTGGTGGGCCAGACTTGGCTCTATCGTTCAACGGAGCAAATTAGGAGTCAGTGCTGAGAGGATTACAGAAGTGACATGATCTTCTGCTGAAGTCCTTTCAGTGTAATTGTCTTACTTCAACTCTGCGCTCATATGCCAGAGAGCTGCGAGACGAGCTGCATGCAGCACCTGGCACCGGGCGCGCAGGAATAAAGGGCTCCTCCCATCAGACAGGCCGAAAGGTCACCTTTGATTTGCTCAGGCTGCTGCTGCTGAGCCAAATCCTGCCTGGGAAATATATGAAAAAAAAAACAAGAACAAACAGGTCTCGGATGTTGAAATTCTCTGAATGAACAGCAGATCGGCATGGGTCAGCGCTCCTGCGGTGCCGTAACCTTTAATTCGCTCAGACAGAGATGGAAGACGAGCGAGCCACGGGTCTGATCAAAGCCAGGGCGGACACGTCTGATTTGGACAGGTGGTGGCGATGAGGGTTCAGTGGGAGACATGGTGGAGGTCGGTGGAGGTGCGAACACCAATTGCAGAGGTTGAGCTGACAGATTAGATCTAAAATGAGCAGCAAATCGAGCCGCAGGTTAAACCTGAGACCTCTCATGACCAGCAGCTGTAATTGACTTTATGATAAATTTAGAACACGAGCGCAGCAGGGTTCAGATTTATGTCTGGCTCCTTTGTGATATCATTTTAATTGACTGATAGTGACATGAGATTTTATTTTCATATGACAAATTTAACCCTATTCACAGAAATAGACCCTGATCTATTGAAATTTTATAAAATTAGCTGTGCAGCACTTTTAACACTGGACAATGTCAAAAAATCAGCTTTACAGAAACCGGGATGTAAAGGTGGAAAAGAAGGAACCTTGTGAAGAACCAGACTCAAAATGGAGCCAGTGCTTTTATGTGTGACACAATGGATTGTGTGATTATAAATTATTAGCTTGTATACAGTTGGAGAAGACTAAAGGAGCAACGTGATTGGTTCAATTAAATTCAATCACGTTGCATCCTGTTACAACTTTGTGTATCATGTTTGTTGTTTCAGTCTCCAGTGTCAGGGTTTTGTAACAGTAAGCGGTGAAGCTGAAAAGATACAGTATCTGAAGTCTTCAGTACAGAAGAGTTTACACTGTAATATAACAAGCTGGGTGTTTTTAATAAAGAGAGACTGTTTACAGCTGAGTACAGAAGCTCACTCCCTGAATGTGAAAAATGCTTAGGAATTTTTATTTACATAAATAATTCCACACCATGATCAATAAACAGTGTCAGGAATCACAGGCTGCTGGTGAACAAAGTGGATTTAAAACATCTGCAGGTAAAAAGTCACGTAATGTTGACTCTTATCGACAAGATGGAAAAGATACCGGAGCTTTTTATCCTCCAGGACACGACCCATGATTTAGCACTGACATTCAAACCTCCGCTTTTCCGATTTGGGAGTTTGGAGATGACCCGACGTCTCACTATTGTGGTGAATGGCATTTAATGATTTTATCCACATGATGCAGCATATCTCTGCAAATATCACAAAAAAAAAAAATAAATAAAAAAATTCAAGCAAACACAAAACAAGCAGCAGCTAAAGGAGTTTTGTATTCAGTCTGCCACAGCATTTATCCTCAGATGCTTGGATTTATTTCATCATCACATGCAAATAGAAGAAATCACTACATGTGGGTTTCAGACACTTCGTCTTACAGTATGCGTTATATTTATGTTTTTTTTTAAACAAACCATAATCAGAAGACAGTTGTACGTCCATGCGAAATGTCTGTTTTCTCTGTTCCTCCATTACAAAACATTACAATTTTATTCCTGGTTCCACTTCATTATAGTTAAAGAAGTTATAGTTATATCAAGTGCTCCAACCGCAACCTTGCTGCTCAAAAAGAGCCAATATTAAAAAATGCGCCGTGTTTTTCTGCCTGATCCACAGTGTTTGCTTGTTATCTCTCAGAAAGAAAACAAAAAATTAAACTTAGAGCTACAAAACATGGCCTATTTATGTTAACAAGAGAAAAGACTGTTCCATTGTAAACCCTGTGCTCCAGGGCAGAAACATTGCTGCCACACTTACAGATACTTCCTGTCACTTTCCATCAAATAGTCCACAATAAGCTGAGTGCAACAGGCACCAATACTGGCTGGTTCTGTCTGGAGGAAAGAACCAGAATGTTCTGGAAATGTAAAGTTATGGAAATGAAAGATGATGGAAACAGTGAACACTGGAAATATAAGAGTTTGGAAATACAGATACACCGACTCTGACTCCAGCTCTGAGATGGGACTCAAACTGCATTTTTAATGATTTCTTGCTACTTGCAGGATCGAGGTATATCTTGGAATGTCTACAGAACTGGTGAACATTAGTGAGCTGTTAGCATGCTGCTGCGAGCCGACTGTTTCATTCAGACGCCTCCCAACGCACCCTGCAGAGTTCTCGATCAAAGGGCAACTAGCGCGTACAGGCGAGGCCGACAGAACAGCTTGCTCTTCATCGTTTTCATGACTCGTTGACTTGTCTAAATAATTCACGAGCGCGGCCCTGCTGGTCACACCGGCCTTTATAAAGCTCTAGGAAGCAGTGCAGTTCTGTGGTGCTGAGACTGAGGGCAGCGAGTCAGCCATATTAATAGACATCTACACCGTTCACATGGCTGCATGACTTCATCTCTCTACATCCGCTGACTGAATGTCAATGAAGCTCATTGTGTCGAGGGCAGATCTTCTATTTCATTAAATTGCTCTTCAGTATATTGCTCTTCCTTGAGGATAATGCAGCGATCAAAGCGACATTTCCACACACTGCATCCTTCGGTCTTGTCTCTCTACCTACAGTACTTTCTTTTTCTTTCATGAACAGTAACATGTATATATTGTTAGACTGGCTCACATATCTGTAAATACAATAGAATAGAAAGAGTAATAAACTAAATAATTCACATAGAAATATATTCATGGATTTAAAAAATTAAAAACCTTGTTAATGTACAGTAGAGCATGTATTGTGGAGTGCATTGAGTGTAAAGTGTAGTGTATAGTGTAGAGAGTGTAGGGTGTAGTGAGTGTAGAGTGTAGTGCATAGTGTAGTGTAGAGTGTAGTGTAGAGAGTGTAGAATGTGGAGTAGTGTAGAGAGTGTAGAGTATAGTGTTGAGAAGAGTAGAGTAGAGTGTAGTGTGTAGAGTAAGGTATAGTATAGTGTAGAGTAGAGAGTGTAGTGTATATTGAAGAGTAAATTGCAGAGTAAAGAGTGTAGGATATAATGTTCAGTATAGTAGAGTGTAGTGATTATAGTGTAGAGCAGAGTAGAGTACAGTGTGATGAAGTGTATTATATTGTAGAGTGCAGAGTAAAGAGTATAGGATATAGTGTTGAGTAGAGTAGAGTGTAATGAGTGTAGTATAGTGTAGAGCAGAGTAGAGTGTAGTGTAGAGAGTGTAGAATATACTGTAGTGTTGAGTTGGGTAAAGTGTAGCAAGTGTAGAGAAGAGTGTAGTGTAGTGAGAGTAGAATATAGTGTTAAGTACAGTAGGGTGTACAGTGTAGAGAGTGTAGAGTAGAGTAAGGTACAGTGTACAGTGTAGAGAGTGTTGAGTAGGGTGAAGTGTAGAGAGCTTAGAGAGTGTTGCAGTGTAGAGTGTAGTGTAAGGAGAGTAGAGTGTTGTAATGACGAGGAGGCATATGGCTGGGGATCCATTAGCAGCAGTAGTTTATTAAATATATAAACACAGGCGAAGTCAAACAGGCAGGGGTCAGAACCGGAAAAACACGATAACAGACAGTGAGCAGAATCAGAATCGGGGACAGGCAAAGGTCGGGGCAGGCGGCAAACAATCAGAAAGTCAGAAAGGGAGAGCAGAAGTAATAACGTGGAAACGGAATACAGGAAACGCTCAGAATGACTGCAGAACTACAAGTCGAGACCATGCACAGGTATGGAGTTGAAGCGTTTATGTGAATGGGAAATGAGAAACAGGTGGTGGTGTAATCAGGAGGAGAGGTGGCTGATGGGAAGTGTAGTGTGGAAGCGTGCTAGTACTCAGGAGACGCGTCTCTAGGGCGACGCTCCCGCGGTGGTTCGTTGCTCATGACAAGTGTATTGCATTGTATAGTGCAGAGTACAGATTATAGAATATAGTGTTGACTAGAGTAGAGAAGAGTGTAGGGTAGAGAGTAAAGAGTATAGTATAGTGTACAGTGCAAAAAGTGTACAGTAGAGTGTAGTGTAGAGAGTGAAGAGTAAAGTATAGTGTACATTGTAGAGAGTGTAGAATTTAGTGTTGAGGAGAGTAAAGTGTAGTGTATAGAGTGAGGAGTAAAGTATTGTATAGCATAGTGTACAGAGTAGAGAGTGTACAGTACTGTGTAGTGTAAAGATGGTAGAGTTTATTGTAGTCCACAGTGCATAGTAGAGTGTGTAGAATATAGTGTTAAGTAAATAGAGTAGAGTAGAGTGTAGTGTAGAGAGTGAAGAGTAGAGTATAGTGTACAGAGTAGAGAGTGTAGAATTTAGTGTTGAGTAGAGTGTAGTGTATAGAGTGCGGAGTAAAGTATAGTATAGTGTACAGAGTAGAGAGTGTACAGTTGAGTGTAGTGTAAGGAGTGTAATGTGTATTGTAGTCTACAGTGCATAGTAGATTGTGTAGAATATTGTGTTGAGTAAAGTAGAGTAGAGTAGAGTAGAGTAGAGTGTAGAGAGTGTTTGACAGGAAGAATTGTCATTTTATTAGACTGCTCTTCCTAAGGGGAAGAAACTTTGAGATCAAAGCGAATGTAATGTAGTAGAGATCTGTAATGTGAAAGGAGTCAGCAGTGGGTTAGAGTGGAGAGCTGACACCTCTCGCTCTGTCTGTCACACACTTCCTGTCTCTGCTTTCACTTTTCTGCACAATAAACTTTACTTATTCTTATACCTTTATTACAATTTCAATTCACTGCCTATTATTCTTTAATCTTTATTTCTTTTTTGTATATTTTAATATTGCAGAAGCTTAAAGTGAGTAAAGGACAAACTCTAGCTGTCATATTTCCATACTAATTTTGTAGCATGAGTTCATTTTATACTTCAGCTATCAGTGCAGAAGTGTCTTATTCAGCTCTGCTTATGATGTGGTGGGATTGTGGTAGCCTAGTGGTTAAGGTGTTGGGCTACCACTAGGAAGGTTGTGAGCTCGATTCCTATGTCCACCCAGCTGCCACTGCTGGGCCCCTGAGCAAGGCCCTTAACCCTCAATTGCTCGGTTGTATAAAAATGAGAAAAAATGTAAGTTGCTCTGGATAAGTTAAATGCTGTACATGTCAATGATGAAATAAAACCCTGAAACTTGTCATGCACATTCCCTCATTTACACACATTCACACACATCATTTATTCAGAAAAATCACTGGTCACATTATAACTGGTTAAACTTTTTCCATACTTTCTCCAGGTAAAGGACAAAATGGGGGCTGAAATCGTCAACTCTTATTGTTGGGATAAGTTCACCAAATGATCGGACTAACGGAAAACACCCAGGATTCGCGTCACAACAAACTACCTGTGGAGGAACATTTCATTAAGTGTTTCTGGAAATAGAGGACCTTAGACTATAGTATAGTCTAAGGACTATAGTATCCTTAAAATAAGGGGTACTTGAAATTTCAAAGACTGGGAAGATAGCTCGCTGGGAATATAATAGCTTGGAAGTAGAGGACACTGGAAATATCAGCTACTGGGAATATTGGGCACTTTGAACATGAGGAAATGGGAATATTGGACCCTGGGTATACAGTATCCTCGGATCAAGGGATATTGGAAATATCAAGCACGGGATACACAGGGCACTGGGAATCTTAGACACTAGGAATTTCAGGCACTGGGACTATATTTCGCTGGGAATATGGGTCACTGGGAAAAAAGAGCACCTAGGTCTTTGGTATTAAAACTCTGTTTAGACAGGAGGTATATTGTATTCCTCTTCTGGGTTCAGAGGTTAGGTGTTGTGCTTCTCTCTGGTTAATTTGAGTTTCATTTATTGTTTTGGATCAGTTGACTCCAAATGTTCACGTCACACAAGTAAACAGTTTAGTCTTGACATTTTTTCCATTCTAGCCTGATGAAGACTATGGATAACACAATCAGTGCTGTATTACTCAGCCTTGTGACCTTATTCTTTAAGGTTTCTTGTTTAGTTTCTTGATTTTTATCCCCCCTGCTAGTTCTCTAGCCTTGTGTTTGTCTGACTGGGATGTGATAATGGATTTGCCAGCATTAAAGCCGTCTGCCTGCTTTATGACCCCTGCCTTTTCTAACAACTCTCAGAAAAGCTGTAATAAAAATCCTGAGACCTTGATTTACCCCAAGCTCAAACTAAGAGGCTAATTTGTGCATAAGAACTGTGTGGAAAAAACAACAACCGTGTGCAATAAACATGATAAAAACCTCTACAGCATGTGTTTTTAGACATGAAAGTACAACAGCAGAAAGCCACAGTATTAAAGTCATGACTTCTAAATAAAATGCCTCTTTCATATTGACATGTTTTGTCTTCTTTGTATATATATATATTGTATATATATACAGTTCAGCAGTGGGTTAGGAGTAAAAGGAGTAAGTACATATATCTTACCTGCCCTTCACTTGTATGAATTCACAATTTATACTCCCTAATTTATCCTGGTAATCTATTTGCATAGCTCCACCCTCTAATATGCATGAAATCCCAAACACTTAAACGCTTAAATAGGACCAGATGTATTTCTTAAGACACAATCCTGTATAGATCTATAGAGGATGTCTTTTCAGGTGTTTGCCAAACTTTTATACACAAAACAAAAGAGGTCTTTCGCGTTTAAACCCAACCCGCATTGGATAAATTGATGCAAAATCAACAAATAAAGTCACCAGAAAATGGGAACATTAAGAATGTTATCAAAATTCCATCAAATGTGAACTTGAATCGTTTAATCTTGATTTAAATCTAATATACAGAGAAGGAGACAAATCGAAGATGTGAAATGTACTATTAAAGATTTTGAAGCTCATGCAGAGAGAACCTGAGTGGTCTCGTCATGTCTGGATGGAAAGACTGACACTTGAAAGCCCACCTGATGTGCGCTTGATACAGTCAAAAAAAGAAACGGTTCCCTGTTAATGAATACGTTCTGATCCAGTGGAAATGTTAATTGTGTGCAAAAGTGGTCCGTTCTGGGAAAATGTCAGTGCCACCCTCTCCATTATCCTTCCTATAATTAAAGGACGCTTACAGACTCTTTTTCGCCTTTTTCGGCTACACGGGCCTTGTGATTTCTCTGAAAATGATTGAGCGAGTCATTGCTTGGACCTCTGAGTTGAAGCAGAAGATTGATCTCTCTTCGTTATGGAAGAATGGTGTCCTTTTGTATAAACAGACAGAAGGTTACGATGCTAGAAGACTAAAAAGGGAAAAAACAAATGCAGCTCGTCGTGTTTAAAGAGAAACTCTCCTCTTCAATGATCACACAGGTTTGTAATAGCGTCTGCTATGTACAGTACATGCCCATCTGTGATAACATGTTAGAACAAGCACATTAATACAAAACTGGGATTTGCAGGACCTTTATTTATTGATTTGAGATGTTACGTTGTGGTTTATTTGTGAACAAACAAAGCCTCAGAATATATCAGGTTTTATACCCATTTCTCATAATCATTTCTTCTCTCTCTCTCTCTCTCTCTCTCTCTCTCTCTCTCTCTCTCTCTCTCTCTCTCTCTCTCTCTCTCTCTCGCTAATTTAAATCAAGCTATCTCAACTAACCACTAAAGGATCATCTGCATGTGTGAAAATCCAGAAGAAGTGAGTGAAAAGTGTAATCACTCATTCAATATGATGCGATCAATAAATTCAGATTTACCAGCAGGATAAAGACGTCGTCTACGTCGGATTTGCACATGTGGAGCTCGAGCTTTGATCTCTGCAGTTTTCTCCCCTCCCTGAGGAAGAGCGATTTAATGAAGTGCTAATGAAAGAGGAATTCTCTCCTCTTCTCTGTCAGTGAGAGTGGGAGTGAGAGCAGAACGATATCACTGGATTACACAACAAACAGAGAAAATGAACAAACAATCCATTCTACAGGCGGAGAGACTGAAATCATCATGGAGGCAGAAGGAAGAGTCTGGAATGGCTTGTTAATATTTTGCCCATGAGCATTTATTTGTTTATCTGTGTAGAAACGTGCAAAATTGGCATTTCTTAAAGGAGCAATGTGTAACTTTACATGCACCCTACTGGACATTAAGCAAATTACACTTGTAATAAAATCACTGAAATCTTCATTTACAAAAATTTGTATAAGAAAAATGTAACATAATCTAAAAACAACAAGAGATGATTTGCCACACACTGTATAAAGTTACATTCATTTTTGCCATAATAATTCCAGTTAGCATTTACGTTATAGCAGATTCCCTCACCAGCATGTCTCATTATTCTCTCTTCAATTTAAAAATACAAAAACAAACAAACAAACAAACAAAAACAAACAAAAAAATAAAAAATTCAATAAAACACAGCTTGTCATGAACTCAAGAAACAGAAAAAGGAAAAAGTCCAAAAAAGTTACAGCTTTAACTCTGTAACAAAGCACTGACACTGGAGACTCCATCCATATTTACTCCATACTTGAACTGTTGCTATAGAAAGGACAACGTATTTGAACAAACACAGCAATTATAAATAAACCTGTGATGTGCAGCTGCACTGCGGTCAGAGCTTTTTAAGTGTTCATTTACATCACATTTACATTATTGTAGAATTGTTAAAAGTTAACTGGATGTTAAAAAGCGATTTTTGTTAAAGTTTCCCGAATTCAATCCAACAACACAAGACAAATTATAACGTACACCTTCAGTGGGTGTGTCCAGGGCAGAGCCGTAGCTAAAACAGGAAGTAAACAGAACTCTCCCTGAGACAAAATGACAGCATTACGTCCCACACTGTCTGTGTGCAATCTTATTCTGTTCAATTAACCTTCACCCGGCTCTCTGTCTCGTCTCACGTCTCCTCTCATGTCTCGTCCCTCCACCGATTTAATGAAATGTTTCTGTGAAAAATGGCCCTGGATTTTCATAAACTTGTTTATATTCATGATTCAAAACCATCAACTTCTATCAGCTCGCTGGCTGAAACGCATTAAAGTTCCCTGTCTTATAGCGGCTCCTCAAGGAACACTGAATTCATAAAATAAAATAAATAGATTTAAACAAATAATAATAGTCATAAACAGTACACAAAGCAGCACATTGGTGGTGCGTACAGTCTTCTTGACAGGACAAAGGCAGGCTTATAGGATGCTCATTAGCATTTTCTTAATCAGTATGCAGAGGAGGTTCGCTCTCGTGACCGGGAGAGCTGAAAGAACGGCAGAAGTGACTGCTCCGGACTCGCAGAGGTGAATGCTGATGAGAACGAAGAGCACCAGACGTGTGAATAGACACTCGCTCACATTATAATGGCTAAAGAGGATTAATATTACAGCTGTGTAGTAGTAAAGCTTATCATGTGAATGATAGCAGATGCAACACACACACACACACACACACACACACACACACACACACACACACACACACACACACACACACACACACACACACACACACACACACACACACACACACTCGTTTGTGCTAAATCCAACCGTTCACATTTTCCCCTTTTCATTACAAGATCAGATCAGAGGAGGAAGGATATGTCCCAATTTCACAGCTAGTGTACAGATAGATAGTGTTCATAGAAATAAATAAATAAATAAATAAATAAATAAATAAATAAATAAATAAAGAAAGAAAGAAAGAAAGAAAGAAAGAAATGCCACATTACAAAGATTGTTCCTTCGTACAGTTTTAGTAACAGAATTCTGTTCATAGAGTAGCTACAGACATTTTCTTGGTGACATTATTGATATTTTTGTATAATGTGAGAAAAGAGTCTCCAGTGTCAGTGTTGTGAATCAGTCAGAGGTAAAGCTAGAACTTTACATTTTCCCACATCTTCAAGACAGAGTAGTTTACACTTCTCTGTGGTTTCTAAGTAACACAACCAGCTGTGTGTTATTGAGAGAATAAATAGAGACAAGACTAGTGAGAACAGAAAGAGACATGCTCCATGGACATTCCACAACCTGAAATGGATAAAATGTATGACGTAGATTTTATTTTAAAAAATTTCAAATGGTAAATTTCCATGCGATAAAAGGAATAAAACACTTTGGTTGTGCTGAAAATATTTGACTATAAATAATCAATAATTCATTACACCACTCTTTTGAGTTTTTATTCCTTCCTGGACAATTCAGTTCTTTATTAAGAAATGTCAACAAGTTAATTTCTTGCACATTCCGTTGCACATGCACAGTCCATTTCAAATCAACCCACATGATCCGAGTAGGATTTAGATCTTGGCTTTGACTGTTCCAAAATTCTCTATTTCTTTTCCAAATTCTCAGCCAGTCCTTGGTGGATTTACTGGTATGCTTTGTGTCATGGTCAAGGTACAGTTCTGCTTCAGCTTCAATTTTTCGACTGATGCTGTCACATGTTCCTCAAGCACCTGCTGATACAATATAGAGGATTCTATGATGATGAGTTGGCCAGGTCCTGCTGCAGCAAAGCTTACCCAAACCACAACACTTCCACCTCCATGTTTCACGACTGGTACAGTATAGGGTTCTTTTGCTGTATTTGGTTTACACCAAAACATGCCCTCTGTTATGGTCTTCAAATAATTACATTTTAGACTCATCTGTCCAAATCACATTATTTCAGAAGACTTGTCCATTATCTCTGTGTTCTTTGGCAAATTTCAGACTTGCCTCATGCTTTTCTTAGACACGAAAGTTTTGAAAGGTTGAAGTTAAAGTTGTTCAGTCTCTTTCTGATTGTAGAATCATGCACGTTGGCATGTTCAAAAGCTTGCTGTAGGTCCCATTATGATATTTTAGGCTTTTTAGAGACTTCATTAAGCATCTTGTATGGGTGAACTTTCTTGGACGTCCTGACCTGGCCATGTTGGCAGTTTTAAATGTTCTTCACTTAATGATTTTCTGTACAATGAAATGGCTGATTACAAACAATGAAAAGGCTGAAGACCAAACGCAACAGCAGACAATGACTTGACAATGACAAACACAAAAGGGCAGGTATATATACGGCTACACATTAGGAAATAATTACAAACAGGTAAACACATAATCAAATGACATTAAACAAGGATTACCAAACCCCTGCAAGCACTCCCTCTGGTGGACTGGCAGTGAATTATCCCATAGTCCTTTCATATCCCCCCTCTAAGGTGTGGCTCCTAACGGACCAAGTCTCTCCACAAGAATTGTTCCAACCAGGCCGCAAGGAGATAGCGAGGGTCACAATTAAGCAAGAGGGGGAAGCAAAGGAATGGTAAAGACCAGGGAGTATATAAATGGATCCGAAGGCAACTGCCATGGTCCCAAATGATGTCCATGGGCAAGCTCAATGACTGAGTGATGTCCTTAGTTAACCAAAAGGCCAGAGCAAAATCCACAACTGAGCCCACACTACCAAACGACATCCTCATCCATAACCTGGCAGACAGAACGCAACAGCAGACATAATTACATGACATTAAACATTCATTCATTTTCTACCGCTTATCCGAACTACTTCGGGTCACGGGGAGCCTGTGCCTATCTCAGGTGTTATCGGGCATCAAGGCAGAATACACCCTGGACGGAGTGCCAACCCATTGCAGTGCATAAAATTAAATAAGGATTACCAATTCCCTTCCAGCACCCCCTCTGGTGGACTGGCAGTGAATTGTCCCTATAGTCCTTACAGTAGTTTTATCCATTTTAAGCACTATTTATTTATTTTATTTTTTTATAATTAATATGTAATTAAATAATTCCTATTTTATATTCATTTTCACATGGCTCTTAAACATCACAAATAAACCCATCACTCTAGTGCGTCTACACAGAAATGTGTTACTCAAGTCTGGAAAATTATTTCTACTTAAATAAAAGCTATTCATATTATAATATAGCTATTCATTCATAAAAGATACAAAAATAAATTTACACATTTGACTTTTTTACATTCTTTCAGAAATTAATTCATTAACATGTCTTCAAGGTAATGAATTATATACAAGGGATACAAGTCAAATTACAAGCCCAATAGTGTGACATGAATTAGGATTCAAATGATATGGTGTAAAATATCTTCATATGATTCACCCTCAAATATTTAATCAAGTTTTAAATAAACGTTTGACTTGTAGTGTGAGGAAATTACATTCAGCTGCTGTGACATGCAGGATTTAGTTTGCTTAACCTTGTTGCTGATCGTGAGGAGGATGTGAACAGACACACACACACACACACACACACACACACACACACACACACACACACACACACACACACACACACACACACACAGAAAAAACATTGTTTTAAAAATAAAAGAAGCTCAGCATCTAATCTGAGGGATAAAACAGTTTGTGGGTTCAGATTTCAGCCCCTTCAGACCCTCAGCTCTTCAGCTGAATAAAATCAGTGAAAATGTTACTCTGTGATCTGAGATCTGAGGAACAGGTGTCAGTGTGTTGCTGTGTTTCTATGCAGCACATATATAGAGTCTATTTATACACGTATCAATCAGATTTTTTAAAAACGCTTGTTTCATAAACAGTACATGGTGTAGGTTAGAGCCGAGTTGCAGCTGCAGCAGCAACAGCACAGGACTGTGATACGACGTGTATCAATCCTTTATGTTTGTCCACTGCATCAGAAATCAATGTCTTGAAAGCAGCCGTCTGCCCACACGCTCTTGAGATCGGGTCAGAATGATGGACAAATGCAAAAACTTTTATAGGTCTATAAATATATATGTGAAATTCTTTATCTCAGTGAAAGATTTGACTATTTTCAAGATCTTTTTATTTCTGATATAGAAAAGCAAATCATTAGCAGCTAGTATGCCGGTGGAATGCTAGCACGACATCACAGAGCTAACAGCTCAGATAATTACAGTAGCTAGTTAGCCAGAGGCTTCTGTATTGCATTTTTAAGTTGTAAGCCTTGTAAGTAACACCTACTTTCACTTAACAACCAACAGTTTCTCACACAGACACACAATATTACACTCAATTTATTTACTTACAACTTAGTAGCTACAACACAAAAAAAGTCAGATGTATTCAGAATCAGGTGATGGACACGTTTTGACTGTCTGAGCTCACTGATTGCTCATAAACCTGAAGCTTGCGAAAAGGTCCAGAAAAGACTCTCTGAGGCTAACACTAGGTGAATTCTTGGTAAATAGTTGCAGCTAATTAATAACATAAAAACAATTTCCAAATCTTTGGATTTCATTCATTTGCATTACCAATCATTTGCATTTCCAAATCTTTCCCTGAAGCAAGCTAATTTGTAATGCAAAAACATTCCAGTGCATATGTGTATGTAGGAACATGTTATCAGGGGATACATCTGTACACCTCTATGCATTGCTGTTCAACAGCTTTTCCAGATGTTCTCGCTTTTTATAATTAAAATCAAGTCGCAATTACAGAGTATTCATGGTTTCTTCCTGCAATAAAAACGTCAAAGCTATGCTGGGGAGGACGATATTTCCTTTAGAGAGAGGAAATGGACTGTGTGTGTGTGTGTGTGTGTGTGTGTGTGTGTGTGTGTGTGTGTGTGTGTGTGTGTGTGTGTGTGTGTGTGTGTTGACCTTAATGTGCCTTATTAAATTTGCCATCATACATGCTGACAGACGGTAACTGGAGAACACACAAGTGTGTGTGTGTGTGTGTGTGTGTGTGTGTGTGTGTGTGTGTGAGAGAGAGAGAGAGAGAGAGAGAGAGAGAGAAAGAGAGAGCAAAAGAGAGCATGTCTACTCTTCAGCACATAAATGATGGACCTCCTTGGGTGAGATTTTCTCTGCATGAAGGTTTGTCACTTTTATGAGGTCAGATCAAACCAAAGAGTGAAAAAGATAAAAAAAAAATATACAGTATAAATTCCTCTTAATCATCAAACATGGATTTGAGAGAGTGAGTGAGAGACAGATATACAGTATGGATAAATAAGAAAATCATCTATAAAAGAATGTAAAAAATAAGTCCTTAAGATTTGTTATGATGCGACTGAACCGCTTGCATCTTGTATAAAGGCAACTGTGTGTAGAGTGTAACCATGGCAACCTAATGTCTTATCAGCAATTCGAATCAAAGCGCACAGGTGCTACATGCTTTTCCACATCTTTGTCATAACATGAACACCATCTCTTTAGCTGGCTGAGCAAAAGTGTTGACACCCTAAAGCTCTCATCATGATGTTTTAAAAAGGAAAAAAAATCTAGAAAAAAACTGAATTCCTGATTTCTAGAAAAAAACTGAATGTCATCGGGCATCAAGGCAGGATAAACCCTGGACGGAGTGCCAACCCATCACAGGGCACACACACACTTTCATTCACACACTACAGACAATTTTCCAGAGTTGCCAATCAACCTACTATGTATTTGGACCGGGGGAGGACACCGGAGTACCCGGAGGAAACCCCCGAGGCACGGGGAGAACATGCAAACTCCACACACACAGGGCGGAGGCGGGAACCCGTGACCCGAATAGTTCGGATAAGTGATAGAAAATGAATAAAGGAATGAAATATATTTCAGCAGGTAACAGTTTTTTGAATCGTTTCTATATGGATTTTTATTGAGTCTGAGGTTGATGAAGGAGATTCAATTTCATCGAACAGAAATCATTTTAAAGCTCTTTCTAAATTATAGACTTAAATTCTTGAAAATAGATGAAAAAAACCCGCACTATACACCAATTCTCCTAATTGGTCTCTTCAGCCTTCATTAGCTTCTGTTTGTGGAAATTTCTGTTCAACCAATTTAGTGTAATAGAGGTTAAGTGCTTTGCTGAAATGTTCTCAGAAACACTGTGTGCTTTTGCACCCGAACAACAATGTGCCTTTTTTTTTTTTGGGAAACGATTATTTAAGACAGTTTAAGTGGTATAAAAAACGAGCTTCTGGTTAGTCGAAGTGTTCAGTCAACATGGTCATCTGCAGTGGTTTCATTTTTTGTTCTTGTAGAAACTCGAACCGTCTTCCAGCCTGTTCCACTTTCCATCGTTTTTTGGCACAGCTGAATAAACAGCATGACATAAACGCGGCTCAATTTTCTGAAAAGATCTGTTTACAAAGCAGCTAATTTTCCAAAGCAAGCGCTCGAGTGGGAAGCGCAGACAAGGAGCCGCCACCTGAGTCACGGCAGGGTGGAGAGGGGAAGAAATATCTCTCTTTCATTCGAAGCTCTCAAACCGAGCGCACACGGCAGCGGGTTTGTAATAAAGAGATCAATTACAATGCGCCATTAAACTAGCGCTCGTGTTGCAGACTGTTTTCTTCTTCACCATTTCAGCTGGTTGACTCTCAAAGACAACATTTTGTGCTTCACTTCACCGATATTTGGACTTAATGCTGGATAAAAAGAAAAGAATAAAAGCATAACACGTAAAATATGTGTTTGAATTGTAAAAAAAAATAATAATAAATTAGCAATTTTCAGATGTTAGATTAAGCAGCTTGTATAATCATTTATGAGCATTAATTAATCCATAAAGTGGAGTCTTTGAGAAAAACACATTCCATCAGATTCAGTGAGACGAGGACTTTTTTTGTCTATTTATTTTTTAATGTTGACGATCAGACACGGTGGGTTAATTTTTTGCTGTAAAAATTACAAAGTGGATAAAGTCTTTTCTGTTAAGATACATGTGTAATTAACAAAACAACAACAAAAAAAACCCTGACATTCTGTTTTCTTGTACAGTATTTTCCGCACTAAAAAGCGCACCGGATTATAAGGCGCAGTCTCAATTACGGGGTCTATTTCTGTACTTAACCCATACATAAGGCGCACCGGATTATAAGGCGCATGCTAAAACATACGGTCCACAAAAAAGGTAACGGAAGCAAAACAGTGAGTTTAGTTGAACTTTATTCTACTATTTAACAATACACACACATTATTTTTTAATCAATCTTCTCCCACAAATCCATCAAAGTCCTCATCTGCTGTGTCTTCTTAATTTGGCGCAGTACATTTTCTTGCTTCCTCCACTTTCGAACCATAGATACATTGATGTTGAATTCTTTCAGCTGCTCTAATCCCATTTACAACCTGTAACTGATAGCCTGTAGTTTGAATTGTGCCTCGTAAGCATCTGATTTTTATTGGCGGATGGCAAACCAACTTATGGTGCATTTACCGCCACCTACTGGACTGGAGTGTGGAGCACATAATGGTTAGGAAGAAACAAATGTTGTTTTGCAACCTACCGGTAGTATACCTACCGGAGGCGTGGTGGAGGTAAGCGTACGTACTGTACGTTTTACGTGATGTTCTCTGATTGGTTTATCGCTGCCAGCGTACGTATTGTATGTATTACGTCCCTGTGTCAGTGGGAAATGGTCCGACAGTCAATCACGCGGAGCGCTTACCAAAGTCGCAGAACATTTTTACAGATTTTTGGAACTCAGTGCACACATAAGGCGCACCGGATTATTAGGCGCATGGTCGATTTTTGAGAAAATTTAAGTCTCAGGTGCGCCTTATAGTGCGGAAAATATGGTAAGTTTAAAGTGTAGCTTGACTATTATCCAGAGCAGTTAAAAAAGAGACATAAAATTAGAATGCAATAAAAGCAATATGTAAAAAATAATCCACAATGAAGTGGAAATACAGTTACTGCACCACAGTTGATTATTTTCCTGCAGCGGCAAACACAAGTGTTTTATTCCTCTTTTTGCTATAACAATTTGGCATCAATTATCATACTATTTAATTAATGAATGATGTCACACTTTTTCCCATTTCTAGTTACATTTAGGAAGTTTGTTCCTGTCATATTATTGAGAAACTAATAATCTAACCTGAAGATTTTAGAGATCATAAAGGTTACGAAACTCTGGCACTGGAGACTCCTTCCACATATGTTGTTGCCATATTGCTGGGGTATACTTTGTAAGACAAATACTTTGTAAGGTTTTTTGGCTATATGAGAAAATAAGAATAACCAACATCAAAGCGATATCAGTTACTCTTCCTGTTTTCCTACAGCAGCATGAAACGAAGTGTTTTATTACATACATCAAACCCGCTCTCAGTGTAGCGCCTCGACTCTGCTCCGAGCGAAGCGCGCTCTTCTTCCTGAGATCACAGAAATATTTAAGACTTAGAATCTTTTTTTTCCTCCCCAGCCTTTCATTTCATTTTCTGCGCAATATTCAGGAATCCCCAGGTATACACACTTCAGCATGTGAAATATGCTTTCATTGTCTTTACTGTGCTTCTGTATACAGCACCTGGGTGCGATAAACTTCCTGGAGCCTCAGCATCCACCTACACACTCCAGTAATACATCACTTCTTCACGTCACTCTGGTGCCATCCATCATTCGGCATGCAGCAATCGTGGCCTGCGCCTGTGGGAAAACTCTCTCGCAGGGAGCAGACAAGAGCCAAGCCGAGCTTGGAAAATAAACCATGTGAACCTGACGGAGAAAAAAAAGGAGTGAATTAAAAAAAAACAGGCAAACTCAGCTGTATATTCATGCTCCTATATATTCAGCTTTTGCACAGAGATGGAGCACTCACTCTCCTCCCAGAGCCACACTGTTATGTAAAATCATACGTGGGAGTTTAAGTCGTGGTGGGAAAACGCTAACAGTTTATTTCTGGGATTATATACATCATCAGATCCATTCAGCACTACTACTGTTTACACGCAGCCAAGACAAAACCATGCTTATCAGTGTGATATAAAAATAAAAGAACCATAAGAATCATGTGAAAAAAAAAATAGAATCGAGTATAAATCATATGTAAAAATGAACGATTTATATAAAGATCATGTTTAAATGAACGAATCTTGAATAGAAATCAGAAATGAAAACGAATGAATTGTGTACAAATTACCTGGAAATTTAGATGAAAATGGATGAAAATAAAGCCACATGCATCACCACATGTACAGTATGTAATTTCACAGAGACCTTTTAATGAAATAGAAATGAGTCATGTAATGATGAGATGAGTCGAATAATCTAATTTGTTAGTGGCTATAAATATGAAATTGCCGGTCAAAAATGTTTGCACGTTTATAGCAAACTTTGTCATAATTAGCTGAGGAGAAAGAAGTGATAGAAATTTATAGAACTAAGTTGACAGAACTTGGGGAGTCAACAAGGACTCAACAAGGAATCAAAAAGAAGTCAACAAATCATTTGTTTCTGTAGTTAATCTTTAAACCATTAGAGTCCAGATTCTCCCCAGTGCACCTTTAACCTTTTAGAGATAAAGATCTGTGTGGGGTGTGAGAATGAAGCCCAGCAAGCAGCAAGGCTTTCTGCTCTGATCAGCAGCTGTAATTAATTAAAGTGTAATTATCTTAGTCTCCAAAGCAGTCTGTGTGAAAGTTCTTCTGCTCTCCAGTGTATGGAACTATTTAGATTGGAAATGTGAAGGAAGCAGCTGGGGCTTTTCCTGGATCTCTCAGATCATAACTGTTTGTCCAGCAAGTGTGAACTGTATGTCTGTGTGTGTGCAAGTGTGTGCGCAGCTGCCTAGTCATTACAGCTTTCAAGCCTGTGATGCTCCTCTTTTTCTATCGAAGGAATCTCTCCATGACTCGGGGGGAAACACAAACCTGTGACTGTCATGTTCAATTTACCTGCCTCTCTCTCTCTCTCTCTCTCTCTCTCTCTCTCTCTCTCTCTCTCTCTCTCTCTCTCTCTCTCTCATTATGTCTATCTCTCTGTTTCCATCTGTGTGTCTCCTTGTGTCTTCTTGTCTGTCATTCTCTCTCTCTCTCTCTCTCTCTCTCTCTCTCTCTCTCTCTCTCTCTCTCTCTCTCTCTGTCTCTGTCTCTCTCCATCTCACTCCCTTTCTCCCCATCTCTCGGTTTCACATCATCACAAAAATGATGAAACACATGTTCAATTCACTTCCTTCAGATGGTGAGTCGACTCACTTTTTTAGTTTAGTTGAAAGCGTTTTGAGTCCAATTCACTTCAATGCTCTGGACCGTAATAATGATTCGCTGCCTAAAGAACCATGCTGAGGGTGAAAGCGCACCAGAATTCCACTCCAGCACACTGAACACTGCGCATATGAAATGTGAATGCACTGTTAGAACAATTAATCACTGTGACTCAAACGAGCAGGCATGTTTGTACGAGTCGCTCCACACGGCTTCACCTCACACAAATTACCTAGTTAAAGAACATATAAAGAACCACCAATTTGACCATAAACCTCCATTCAATCAGGGTAAAAGTGCACACAGCAGACCAGCGTAGAACCATATGAGGATAAGTGGTAGAATGAAAAGACCTGCCTCTTTAATAAGCACCTACACCAGCACTAATCACGAACCACTCACCACACTCCGTTAGCTTCTTGGTGTCTTTAGATGCTAGAATAAATAAAATGTCCATTTCAGTTTAAAAACATTGGCAGTGTAAGTGGCACGTGGAATTAAAGCGGCAATTAGTGGAGGTGTGAGTGAGTAATGGTGATTGCTTCATTCTCTGCGTGTGCAGACTTTATCCATGCTCCTGTGTAAAAATTTCAGGTGTGTGTGAAAATAACAAAATAAATGTTAACTCATGTTCATTACACCTGCTTATACATTTGAACAGATTATTCATATGAATCATCTGTTATTCTCATAATAATAATAAGAATAAGAATATTTTCAGTGCAAATCTGTAAATAATAATATGATGATATAAGTTTAATAATCATTTCCATTAATCATTTCAATAATCAAATCCAGAACTCAACAGTGCTGTTTGGGGAACTTGTGAGGAAGCTTTGAATAAATATAAAACCGGAAGATGTTGCTAAGGATAAAAAAACACAGATGATTTTGCATTTCAAATCTATTATTTTTATATATTTCAGTATATTTCTCTGTACAGTCATCTCTCGGATACACAGCCGTGGATATGGAGGTGAGGGTCAGGCTGCAGGGTTGAGGGATTTGCATCAACCGTGGATAACATGATGGTCAGAGAATGTGAAGTGTGAAATATGCAGCTTTTGTCAACCTCAGTGAGAATGTGAAGTGCATGTGTGTGTTCGTGTGTGTGTGTGATGAGACATTTTATTCAGCTTCAGTGAAAAGCTAAGCTTCAATTAGCTAGCTAACACACCTGAATGCTAAATTTAACCTAGCCAAATAGAGCAGCACTAAACTTTCTCCAAACATTTATGTTATTTAACAACCACACTAGCAAAGTGAACAATTTAGCTAATCCTATATAAAGGTTACTATTAGTGTTTTGTTTTAGTTAGGCTGCTAACATAGGTCATGCTTCATAGCTAATGAAGATTAAATATGATCTCAGGGTACGTTTTTTACTTTTCCTCTCACATTTAAACAACAACAACAACAACAACAACAAAATATATAAATGAGTCAGACATAGCTTTAATGGAAAGCTTTGTGTGTGTGTGTGTGTGTGTGTGTGTGTGTGTGTGTGTGTGTGTGTGTGTGTGTGTGTGTGTGTGTGTGTGTGTGTGTTTGTTTGTTTGTGCATGAGAGTGGCAGGTCATCAGTGTGTTTGTGACATAAATGTAACACATTTGTCACTCCTAGCAGGTTGTTTTTATTTGTTTGCTGTGCCATCTGCCACCACCTTCTTGTTCTTGTCTTCCACATAACACTTTTTTTTTTTTTTTTTACAGTAAAACACTGCAAGGAATTGCATTGCATATGTATATTGCATCAGTATTTCAAGAATAATTCAATTGTCTTATACTAGGGTGTGTGACCTGTGTGTGTGTTGCTCAGTGAAGGAGGTGCGGCGTCCATACCCGTCAGAGTCTGTGAAGGAGGCGTGGCCTCTCGGCCTATCATTTTGAGTGAAATGGTTGACCTGTTTTAAAAAAAATTTAATTTAGAACTGTATAATGAATCATATAAAATGATTCTCTGCTTTATACGAATCTTTAAACAATAGATTGTGTACAAAGATGATGCTTTCTCTCTCTCTCTCTCCCTCTCTCTCTCTCTCTCTCTCTCTCTCTCTCTCTCTCTCTCTCTCTCTCTCTCTCTCTCTCTCTCTCTCTCTCTGAGCTATGCTTGTTATCACAGAAAAAGACCTTGGACAAATCCTTCAATGTCAAATGCGTGTGATCACGTTCGTAAAAACTGCTTGGAGAGTCAAACCGTTACAGCACAGACCTAGCTTTTACGCCCTAATTTCCCACGCTTCCTTTGATGACTGCTTTTATAGCGTGGTGCCAAACGCCAGACGATTTTCCACGCCCCTGTTCAACACAGCAGCCTGCATTAAAAATAATGAACTACATAATTGCCCATTTCATTACTGGCCCACGGATGACACGCAGCCTTTCTGTGCTCTCTGTGAGGGTAATTACTTTCAGGGACCTCCATGCCCTTTGTAAGATGTGGACCGTGCGTTAGTGCTGAGCTTGTTTATCAACCGGCTTGCACTTAGAGCGAACAATGGCCGCTTTTTTCCACCATTCAATTGCTGCATAAAAACAGAAAGGGGGCAAAATGAGCAGAAAGAGGACTTTTAAAAACGTTGATATGAAGGCTGCTATTTGGATGCTTTTTAAAGCTTTTTTATTAAGAAGCTTAGAAACAAATGAACAACATCATCATTTCTGATGGTTTATTTGTATGACATCAGTCTTTGTCTCCATTTCTAAATGTAAGCATTTACAAAACAATGTTGTGGAATGTCCACAAAACAGGTTAGCTCCTGTTCTCACTTACTGTACGTTATAGCAGCTATAAACACTTTTTCCCTCACCAGCTTTTCTTTTCTATCTCTATGTCACTCTCGAAGTTATGACATAAAACTTATATATTAAAAATATTCCAGTTTTTCCTCTGACTGTTAATACTGATACTGGAGACTCATTCCATACATGTTAAACACACATATTGTACATTATACTTAGAGAAAAATTTGTTACTATAGAAATGATATGTGGCTATGGGTAGCAGGTGATATGTGAACTTTAATACTGTTCACTCTTATTAGCACACCATTAGCTAGGTGGTTCACTAGCTATGACTTTAAAGAAAGAAACAAACACCATGGCTAGCTGACGTTCTTCATGACGAGTCCAGAAATTTACAAGCTAATGTACAGGTTGATCTTTTTCTTGCTCTTTTCTTCGTTGAGGTAAAAAAAATTTTTTTTTTAAATTTCAGGAAGCTTTCTGAAACAGTGATGGGAGAGAAATCTGGGCTGGTTATACAGTAAAGTAAAATGCTCACAGGCTTATTTTGGAAGAGTGGACAGTAAAATGAAGAGCTCACCACAGGGAGGAAATGCTATATGGGCTAGGCAGGCATGGTGATAATGAGGCCAGTGCAGGACAGCAACCATGCATCATGTGAAATTTTAGTGCACTAGATTTAATCAAGGTCAGCCATGTTTTAGCCATCTAAAGTGGCTGTAACAGTGGTGCTGGTGGACCTGAAGGGTTTCTACTTAAGAAAAGTCTACTAGTGAGAATTTTTTGTCGAATTGGGCCTAATTATAAGACATTATAGGCTAGTTACAGCTCTGGCTCTGCCCAACTCATGCAAATTTTAAAGCATCTGTAGAATTTTATATAAGCCTGATGGACATTTTAATGTGGGGCTAGAATTTCTGAGGTGGAATAATCCCTATCCTATTTTGAGTTTTGTAAGAAACAATCAGAAATCGATGTAAAATATTAAAAATAAAATTAAAAAGTGAAGATAACCATCATATCACATTGTTATATCTACATACTGTATGTCATTTGTATGAAATCCAGGATGTCAACTTTATCTTTAACTGTGTAAAAATTATTGTACATTTTGCACTGAAATTGCTGAGATTTCTACAAGAGAAAGCAAACTCTTTTGTTCCTGACTGTATTTCCTAACAGAATTAATTTTACTAGATCATTTTACTAATTTTAATAGATCAAACACCATATATTGGATGTAGCATTAAACTTCACAGCATCCACTTGTTTTTGTGTCTCAGCTTTTGCTCTTTTGTTCCATTTGTTTGTTGATTATTTCTCCATGTGATCTCCATCTGTTCGCCTGCAAATTTATGGAATAATGTTCTAATTTCTGTATGTCCCACCATCAGACTTTAATTTTAGCATTTACACTGTTTTTGTTACTCTTGCTGGTCACTTTCTTCCCTCAGGCATGATCCCACTCATTGTTCTCTGTGAGTTTAACTGGAACTCAAGCAGCAGATGTGAAATGACAAGCTCCATATTGACTCAGTCATGCTCTTTCACACAGCGGATAATTAAACACAGTGTTTGTTTGTTTCTCGGCTGCCGCCTTCAATATCAGCCCGTCTATCATCTCTCTACTTCCTCAGGAGACCGCCGCTTTAAGCTGTTCAGATCACTGGGCAGACGAGGGATGGCTCTTTAGATCCTCAGAGCCTGGCCAAATCTAAACAAACTCACCTACTCAGAATAAGAATACCCCTGAGACCGATGCTTGTCAGCTCTGGGGTGTCACTCCAAACCCTTCTGGTGCTGCTGCTGAAAAATAAGAAAAGATGATCAAGAGAGCAAACTACAAATCATGAGGACCTGCTTGCTAGAGCGCAGAACAGCAGAACTGCAGAACTGCACCACAATTAACAAAGTCCCAGAGGACTGTCTGTGAAGACACTTAGAGGAACTGGTAGATATAGTGCTGAATAATTTCATGCCTCCGCCGTATCCCACACATGCGCATGCTATTCATTAAAATCATGTGTTTGATAAATATGTGACTAGATGCTGCTAACACAACAGGTAAAGATGAAAGGTTGTGACTGCAGTAACAAGTAAATGTGTTATTGATTGTGTTAGTGTTTTTTATTTAGCAAGGATATTAAGCAAGGTGACAAAGCGCTTAGAATGACATGTTCAGAGGCCACACCTCCTTCATGGACACTGACATAGGGGCCACACCTCCACCACTAGAACTGACATGCTTAGAGGCCACACCTCCTCCACTAGAACTGATATGTTCAGAGGCCACACCTCCTCCACTAGAACTGATATGTTCAGAGGCCACACCTCCACTAGAACTGATATGTTCAGAGGTCACACCTCCTCCACTAGAACTGATATGTTCAGAGGCCACACCTCCTCCACTAGAACTGATATGTTCAGAGGCCACACCTCCACTAGAACTGATATGTTCAGAGGTCACACCTCCTCCACTAGAACTGATATGTTCAGAGGCCACACCTCCTCCACTAGAACTGATATGTTCAGAGGCCACACCTCCACTAGAACTGATATGTTCAGAGGCCACACCTCCTCCACTAGAACTGATATGTTCAGAGGCCACACCTCCTCCACTGATATTGGCACAGATGCCACAGATCCTCTACTAGAACTGATATGTCCAGAGGCCACACCTCCTTCACTGACACTGCCACAGAGGCCACACCTCCTCTACTAGAACTGACATGTTCAGAGGCCTCAATCACCTCTCATTCACAGACACTAACAGGCTCATAGGCCACGCCTCCTTTACTTACACTGATGAAAACAGAGGCCACACCTCAACCACTGACACTTGAATGCACAGAGGCCAAACCATCTGCACTGACACTAACTCATCAGCCACTCCTCCTTCACTGTTACTGACAGGTTTAGAGACCACGCCTCCTCAACTGACACACCAACAAGCCACATCTCCTTTTATTTATCTTACCAACGATAGTGCGATATTGCAAAAAGTAGTTCTGTCTCCATTACACTTTGCTGAAGATTTCATGGAGTCTATATACTGCTACAGCCTCTCAGCTATAGATCCTTCCCTATGAAAAAGCCTCATCTCTAATACATCTATAATACATTTGATGTGTATTGAATTAGTTATAGAGCTTCAAAAACCTGTATTACATAAATGTTTATTGACTGAGTTCAACAACTTCAACAGCTGACCTTCTGTCATCAGTGAGTTTGGAGAAAAATGATTTTCGATTATTTTGTTCTCAATGCAATGTCAATTTTTTTTCAGACACAGGAGACAAAGACAGTGGATTCCTTCAAGATATTGCAAATGAAAAGTAGAACAAAGTTAGCTTTTTTTCTACTGGAAAATATGAATTAGTACATTGTTATTGCTTAAACCATCCACATTCATCTCAGCAATGCAGAATATATGATTAGAATCGGAGAAAGTTCTTGATTAAGCTGTCGAAGGAAATTGCCAAAGGAGATGTAGTAAAAAATGGTGGTGTGTACAGTGTTGGACTTTTCCTCTGAATTTGTGGAGCAGCATCATAAATATTATTGAATTTCCCTTCAGGGATTAATAACGTTTATTTTATTTTATCATAAATACTGAGACTGAGTTCAGTGATTCATTGTAAGATTTTTACAGCCTTGGTGCTTTAAGTCTATCGTTTTCTTCTGCATTTCCTTTCTAGTGTCTAGGCTGAATTTAAAGCTCGATAACTCGCCGAGAATTGTGTCTGAGATCCCCTCTTACTCGGCGCTCGATGTTTGGTCTTAGCTGATGATTAAAAGACTTTTGCAGCTCTTTTCTTGCCCATTGATTTAATGTGTTCATTTACTTCAGACAACACACCTCCTCCTGAAGCCGTGAAGCTCATAACGAGCGTGGATATCATGGAGAGGTTTGGACAAATAACCTTTAGGAAGGTCAATATGAAGGGACTGAGGTGAATGTACTGTACAATCATTCACAAACAAAATGTTTCAACAATCCAAAAGGAGTCATTAGGGAAAATACTGCTGCCTGCTGCTCATTAGAAACAGGTTAGTGAGAAAAGAAAGACAGTAAAACCTTCAAGAAAAAGCCAGTTAATACCCAAGCAGTTCTTGTTCATCTCAAAGATGTTCATTTGGGTTGAGTCAGAGTCAGGGCTCTGTGCAGAACACTCGAGTTCTTCCACTTTAAGCCTAACCTTTACACCCTGTCTTCATGGAGCTACTTTGTGCACTGATGATATTGCATTGTCATGCTGGAACAGGGTTTCAGGATCTTAGTTCTGGTGAAGAAGAATTCTATTTCTACAGCACACAGAGGCGTTCTATACTGTACAACTAATGTGGAAGAAGCACATACAGGCTTGATGGTCAAGGGGCACATACTTTTGGCCATGTAATGTTGCTAGATAATGCACTTAAACCCAAAACAAATACTTATTTGTGGTGATGTTTTAAACATGTTCTGAGGTGTTCTGAAGTGTTGTATGGGTTATGAGAAGTTCTGGCATGTTATGGGGTGTTCTGACATGTTCTTGTGTGTTTTGAGGTGTTCTGAGATGTTCTGAGGAGTTCTGATGTTCTCAGGTGTTAAGATTAGTTCTGATGTATTTTGAGGTGTTCTGAGATGCTATGCGGTGTTCTGACATATTCTGACGTTCTCAGGGGTTTGGATTAGTTTTGACGGGTTTTGATGTGTTCTGAGATGCTCACCAGTGTCCCATCATGGAGTCTGTCTCTCTGCTGAGGTTCTGTTGGAGAATAGGTGATAGTCAAGTGAATCTGTAGATCATTCTAGAAGAAGCAGGATTTTCACTTCTGATGGTGTTAACTCAGGAGTGGGCAATTAATTTTTACAAGGGGCCACATGAGAAACCTGAATTGTGTCAGATGGCCACACCAACGATAACTTGAACTTAATTCTGTTCAACTTTCTTCCATTGTAAAATGTACTAAATTATATATTTTGAATAGCTTGTGCTGATAATCAAAAGAATAAAACTATTCTGTAAATATTTATATTAGGCAATGTGAAATTGTGATGTATACTGTAGGTCAAATAAGAAAACAAAAACAATTACTGAATCAGTGCAATTCATTTTTAACTTGTTAATATCCACAAACAATGACATATGTCCATACGTAAGTAATACAAATGTAACGCTTTTCATATTTGTTATTTGTTTAATTGTTGTCATTTATTTGGGATGCACCGAAATGAAAATTCTTGGCTGAAACCGAAAACCAAAAATGAGGAAACCAAGGCCGAAAACGGAAACACTGAAAGAAAAGATTATGTCAATTATTAGAACCATTACATTTATGGCTATGACTGTGTACTAACCTCACTAAAATCAATGCATTGCAATTCGAAGAATAAATCAATTACAAAAGTTTTTTATTTAGTATTATAAATTATTATTATTTATTTGTTACCATTCATAGTATTGACAGACAGACAGCGGTCAATTGTTATTAGCAACTGTTATACGAAAATAATTGACCACGGAACGTTTAGAAGGCCCATTCAATTGAATGGAATGCCTCTCAGGCATCATCAGGCATCGAGGAAGGATACACCCTAGACGGATTGCCAACCCATCGCAGGGCTAATATTATATTATAATAATTATTATTTTCAGAATCTACAGGGAATGTTTCAAAGATCAACCGGCGACCACTGGTCTAAGGCAATGAATTCCATGTTTTTTTGTGTTATGCCTTTTGCCGTGGCACCATCACTTTTCAAAAACGTCCGCTACAGACGGAGTGTGCATGCTCGGATTGACTTTTCTTTTCTGCACTGCATTCTTCTCATATTTAGAATGACCATCGGAATGTTTGGATTTCAGGTGATAAATTAAACCCGACGTGGAGAAACTCTTTGCAGATACACCCCCTCTTGAAATTTCAGCATTGCATGTTTTGCAAATCGCTACCCGTTGGCCTTTCTCCGAGATATTGAAATAAGTCCACACCGCAGACATGTATCCAGATAACCGTGTGCTGGCTGCGCTTTTTAATTGCATCATTACAATTGTGTTTCGGCCGTGTTGTTTCTGTGATTTAGGTATTTTGGGTAGCCGAATTTTTGGTGCATCCCTATAATTTATGATTGGCTATATATATATATATATATATATATATATATATATATATATATATATATATATATATATATATATATATATATATATATATATATATATCCACATGAATTATTTTAACAGTCATTCGTTGCAGCTCCTGGGTTTTATTTGTAAAATGTGGAGAATTTCAGCACTGGATGATGTCAGAACAATGCGACTATAAAATCTTAATTTACACACAGTACAGTACTAGGTTTAATTTCTTAATCATGATGTGCTCAAACCCTGAGTTAAGCTTCAGAGCTCATTTCAGAAGAGAAAAAAGGAGAAATAAGTGTTGCTTCGATTTGAGTACTATTGTGAAGAGTTCGATGCTTCCGTTCAGGTCTTAACAGGATTACGTTAAATTTGATCAGCACTACAGCGAGAATGAAGTTGCTTTCACATCCTCCTCTGAAAGCATCACAGAATTTCAATACTGTCCTAACCTTAATTTACTGTAATCCATCAATCGCCCGGGTCTGTTAGCGCCGCATCACCGCATGGGAGCTGCTTTATTGACCGGGTTTGAAATCCCACACTGATTGTGGAGCTTTTGTGCCTTTTTTTGACGACTACTGATTGCATTGTGGCCCCTGCAAATTAAGTAAGGAATAGTGAATGGGATGTGGCATTTAATTACGGTGCGCTTCACAACAGCAGCTAATTTACAGGATAAAGACTCCCAGGAGATTAGCTGCGATTGTTTAGCAGCGCTGAACGAGCGTGTTTTCTGCTGCTAGGAGAGCGGCTATGACGGCTTGCTTAATGGCTGAGAGGAAACGATCATCAACACAACACACACCCATCATCAATATCGATTTTTACTAGTAGTGTGTTTTAAATGCCTTACTTAATCAGCAAGAGTTCAAAATTACATTCTGTTCTTGAATTGTGCTGTGTGAATATAACGAGAATTTAATTGCAAATTTATGCATATCACTATTTAGACCTCAGCTGTAATTAGCTCTAATGTTAATCAGAGAAATTCCTTATCTTCAAGGACTAAAATTATTTATTGGATAAAGTGATGAATGAATTTATAGTAAGTTGCGAGTGTAGCAAATGATTGCTTGGTCAGCTTATCCTTTAAACCCTGTGTAACAAAGTGCATGGAATGAACAAAAGCACAGCATTGAATTATTCATTCTCTCCAGGATTTCATTTGTAATTGTAGAAAATCAAGAAAATTCGACGATTTTCTGAGGAATTTCAGCTTTTCCACAGATTCAGGCCGAAATGTGTGGCATTTGACATCATCACGACACGCATTCAGTATATAACACAAATTACAAAAAGCCATAATAAACTTTTTCTTTTTGGCTTTTATTAGGTTGAAATTATCTCTAAATCTGAACGATCACAGTTAGACTTTGAAACTAAATTTGAGGCTTTGAGAAACACTAGAATGAAGTCTAAAATGAAATTCAATCTGGTTGAAAGTTAGAGCTAATGTGAAATGTGATACTGTATATAGCAATCCTAAAACTCTTAGACATTCAAATTATATGCTAGCCACAGATAAAAATTTTGCTACTGAGGTCATGCTAATTGCTTGCTAGCAGCAAGTGTTCAGCTGCACCTGCCTTTTATAATTCAAAAAGATGTTTCTTACAAATGACTTGTTGTCTAACACGCTAACATAGCGTTCCTTGCTATGTGACTGCATTTTGACTTTTTGACCAAGGACTTGACTAGCTCACGTCCCCACAGTAATGAGGGGTTATCAACGCCGTCGCACAGGAGACTGTTAACCGCTCAAAGGGAAGGAACAGGATTACGTGAGGTGAAACTGAAGCCCTGACGTGCTCTTATTATCATAACGATTACTAATTAAATGTCTGCCTCTTGAATACCAATTAAGATAAGACACACTGCATGAGGACTCAGAACGTGTCTCCCAGCAGCCGCTTTGCTCTTTCCTGTCCTCATCACATCACATTTGAGGACTGCAGCAACCGCGTGATTTGATTTAACATGGCCTTAGCGCACAGCCTTAAACAATCACCCCCTCATGAATTATTCATCAGTACTGGCCTCGGCTTTTATCCAGCGACTGTTACATGAGGAGCTGTGACTGCAGCTCTTGTTTCTTCCTTAAACAGCCAATTAGAAATTCTGTATATTTTGAAAACAAGTCTGTAATCAAGGATGTGACTCTTCTGACACTAAACATTGTTGAATGTTGAAATCCAGAGCTATAATTAAGAAAAGAATGATTTCTTTTATAAGTTAAATTCACATTTCTCACAAATGTCGTCTGAAGACCCGTTTTCCTGAAAACAAAACACAATGTTATAAATTCTGGTTCTATGAATATGCAAATTATTAACAGCTCCAACTCTACAAATCCACTTCTTTTCACTTGGTAAATCATTCCTGTCTGCCCTGAATTTGCATATTAAAACCTAATTCGCTCTTATTTTTTAATGATGTCTGCCTGTAACACTCATACTAAATCAGTACTGACATTTCTAGGTAAAATGTTCTGAAAATGTAATTCATTATGGACAAACTGGAAATCACAGAGCATTTGTTTGTAGCTAACAAGCTAATGATGGCCAAGCAAACAGTTAAAAGTCTGTTAACTCTATGAAAAAGGACCTTTATCTGAGGATATGACATGTGTTTACATCGTTTCTGTTTGTTTTCTATTTTAAGGCTGTGCTTTAATACAGAAAGCTTGAATTTATTTCCACTCCAGTGGTAAACAGATGTTTATCCCTATTAATTAATGGCTAAATTCAGTGAAGTGGGATTTAAACCTCATTCTGGATGACCTTTCAAGCTGCTGTGACATTTATCATTTATGATTTACTTTGTTTAAAGTTGATGATTCAGATTTGAACAGAATCTTTTGCATTTTTTTCCCTGTCAGGTTTGATGAACGCCACAGCGAAGCCTTGCGTGATTGACGTCTTTTATAATATTTATAAAACAGTGTTGTGCAGTGTTTACTTGAATTTCCTGTTGATTTCCTAACCTCCTGCTGCAGCACTGATGTATTTATAACTCTTTAATCATTCAGAAATAACACACAACTGGGTGAACAATCAGCACTTAGCACTCTTCTGTAATAACATGATAATACCTGAACATGGCTTTGTAATAAGTGAAAATGCTGCAGTAGTAACTGACCATTTTGGAATAATAAGTAGATAATAAACATGTTCTAGAGTTTTGGCAAAAAAATGGTTAATAAATGAACATGATTCAGTAATAACTGAGTAATAACCAGGTCATTGTGGGGCAAGTCGTGGCCTAATGGTTAGAGAGTCTGACTCGTAATCCTAAGGTTTTGGGTTTGAGTCTCGGGCCGGCCACGACTGAGGTGCCCTTGAGCAAGGCACTGAACCCCCAACTGCTCCCCGGGCGCCGCAGCATAAATGGCTGCCCACTGCTCCGGGTGTGTGTTCACGTGTGTGTGTGTGTTCACTGCTGTGTGTGTGCATTTTGTATGGGTCAAATGCAGAGAACGAATTCTGAGTATGGGTCACCGTACTGCACATGTTGTAATAGTAAAACTTTGCTAACTGATAATAACAGAGCAGATTGTAATAACAACTGGGTAACAAATGAAAATGTTACAATATTAAGAGAGTAATAGCTGATCATGTTGTAATAACAGAGTAGATTTGACTAATAACTATTTATTAACCAAGTTATAACTGTGTAATAATTTTGTAATACAGTAGCTATGCACATTTTTGATCACACATCTAGCCTCAATGCTCCTGATACTAATCATAGACACTAGTCTAGTCATGTTAAACATATACCACAGTAACAGGCAAGAAAAGCAGGCCAGCGTGTCCACATTTTCAAAAAAATAAAGAAAACGAATGATACAGAATTACGCAGTGAGCTGAGTGATAGAGCAGAGCAGTGAGGAATGGTTTATAAACAGAGCAGGATATGGGGCCCTGAGGTGTAACCATGGCAACAACTCTATAAGAGTATTTAGAATGTTAGTTAAAATGAATAAAAGAAGCTGTTTTTTTTTTGTATCGTATCTGTGGAAGGCTTCTTCTTAAAATTCAGGTGCGACACCGTGGCTTTGTATTGCGTTATCGTCCGCCTCATGTTATTTTCTGATTTCCGGAAGCTTCTTTGGCCGTTATCTTTCGCATATTGCGTAATACTTTATGAAGCCGTGCCTAGGCCAGGACAATCATCCTCATCGTTGCGGTGGTTGTGAGCAGTACCACAGCAGATATTAAAGCGGTGTTGTTTGTGCGCATACTGCGAGACTGAGGGATTGATCAGGACGAGATTGCAAACACAGACTTTTCACAGTTGATTCATAAGTCATGGGAAAGTAATAAAAGCTGCCCAGTGAAGCATTTGAATCCAATTACCTTCTACAGAATGCTGCTGTAATCCAATTATAATTCTTTCAGTTCTCACAAATTATAATAAGTTATTTTTGTAGGTCTGACAACAGTGATTTATGTTGAATTGCATGCCCTTTGACCTGAGGATGAAAAATGCTGTGTGAGGTGAATAAATGTTAGAAATATGAAGCAAAATAGGACAGTGGGATAACTAGAACTGGACTGCACTGTATTAAAGTGATCAACAAGTTGTACATTTCATCTTTTAAAACAGGAAGTCACATGATGTGTTACAGCATTTTTTTTAAGTGACTAATTGATGCAGCGCCCTCTTCCAACTGGTTGAACATTTACACTCAGTCATGAGTGGATTGGAACAGGGGACAGTGTGCCGCAGATTCACTGCAAAAACCACTTGTGTTTTCTGCTAATAAGCTGCTATTGTAGAGGAAGACATGCTCCTGGGGGTGGGGCCTATATATTTTAAATTTTGACAGATAAGACCAATACAAGATGAATCTTTAAAAAGTTTAATCAATTCCCCTGAAGCAACATAATATTTGTTTCTAGATTGTAGTGGTGCTATTGTCCCTCATGCTAAGGAACAGGAAAAAGAAGCTCTGAAACTCCGAGTTTGGTTTCAGTGGCATGTACCTGAGAAATATTGATTAGGATAAACCAGTATGCAAACCGATATCCTTTTTTGTTGTGAGATGATTCACTAAAATAATAAACCTCTCGCTGGGAAAAAACAAACCTACAAAGAGAATTTGATTTATTTATCCGCAATCATGGACTTTATTAAGCAATATAAAATATACACCAGGGAAAATAGTTTCCTTTGTTGGTCCTTTTGTTTTAGTATTTTCTCTTTTTTTTCTTCAAAAAAAAAACAAGAAGTCAAAATAATCCGACGAAAAATTTGGACAAGAAAAAAACAAAGTAAAAATGGAACAGCCTTCTGTGCAGGATCATCTGAACACCGACGAGGAAATAATGAAAGACACAATATCAGAGTTTTTAAAACACACGCCAAGCCACATTAGAGCGTGTGCAGGCCGCTTCTCTCCTGGAAAAGTGTTGCGAGGGAGTGAACATCAGGCCATGAGGCACCAAGGTCCATTGTGTCTGGTTCATATGGAGGATCAGGAAGGTCCAGAGAGCTGATGGAGCCGGACGGAGAGCCCTGGCCTTCGTACGCATAAGTCTGCAGAGAGTCATATGGCGGCCCGCTCGTGTCCTGATCTGCTTCCACTACCTTCAGCTGGAGAACTTCCTGGATGTCCTGAGCAGGCAGCAATAGGGATGGACTCAGCGTCTCCACCCCTACAGCGCTGAGTTGCTCGCACTGCGCCTCCTCCTTCCTCCTTTTACGTTTTTTGTGAGGCTCTGCAGCAGCCTCGGGATTCCTCAGAGCCGCCATGTCAAAGGCCTCAGTGTCCTCCTCACCTCCACCTTCATCGTCATACGTCACCACGTTCTCCCTAATGTCCTCCTCTGAAATGATCAGTGTCTCTTTTTTGCTCTTTTTGCTCCGCAGGGTGACAAACAACACCACGATGGCTGAGAAAAAACAAAAGAACAAAGCTTGTTATTCTCTTGGCAGCAAGGTGCTAACATTACAACCAAAACAAGATGGCAGGTGTGAAACCAGTGCAACAATGAAACACTGAAAATCACATGTAATCTCTTACTGCTAACAATAATACCAGACACTAATCACAAATTATGCTACATAGCTTTAAAAAAGAAACATATACAAACACTACTGAAGCTAGCAACAGTAGAATGTGGCTTGTTAATGGCAGTGTGATATGGAGAATGCTAACACTGCTAAAAATGAAACTACCATGAATATGGATTATGTGAGTGAATGCTAGTTAATAGATATACTGATTTGAGGTGACATTAGCATTGAGTAATTGACAATTAAGCCCAGTAACTACAATCATGTACACAAACAGTAATGTTAACATTTATTAACCAAACAACAGTATAAGCTTAGCTTTTTGTTGTTAGCGGTAATATCAGTGTATGCTAATCCTGTGTGTTACCCAGCAGGATGAGAACGCAGAGCAGGATGGCGATAAGAGCCCCAGTGCTAAGGCCAGCAGAGGAGAAGAAGGCCTGAGGACGGCAGGTCGGTGATCTGAGGCCGCGTTGACAGGGACACACACGCAGCGTGAGCATGGTGGTGCTGCTAAGTGCCGGCTCACCCCCATCCCACACCACAACATCCAGATGATGGAGCTCCTGATCGGCCCGACTGAAGCCCCAGCGCCGAGCTACGATACTCGCGCTGCTGTCTGTCAGAGACACAGCGGATATTACAGCATGAACACAAACACTGAATGTTCTAAAGTGACACAATAACAGATATGAATAGGAAACACACTGTCACTCACTAAATTAACTTTCCTACGCTTGATTAGCTTTCACTCTCCAAGTTACTAAGACTCAAAATAACAATTCGAGCAGGAATACAGTTTTGAATGTAAATATCAACACACTTGTAATTGTTCTTGTGATTGGTTGAGGTAAATCTTATATTAACCCAAGATAAACCCCATCCACTTTATTTAAAAAAGGCAGTAGTATTAGTGAAGAGCATGCAAACAGTGGAACCTCACTGACTGTCTGGTAAAGGAATAAAAGACATTTTGTTGTTCATCTGTGGTTTCAATCTCAATCTTTCATCCTTCTTTGTCTGTCTTTTACTTGTGCTCTCTCTCCCATTCTAATTTCTTCTCTCTCTTTGTCTTAAGCCCCACAGTGTATGTGTGATCATGATCATCTCCTCTGCAATGTTGATTCTGATCTCTAAGGAGCAGATCCACAGCAGGTGATGAAGGGAGGGTTGTAGTGGGGAAGGGCACATCTCCACTTCAGGGTGCCGTCTGTCTCCTTCTGCATGCCAACTACAGTGTGCAAATAAACACAGCTGGAGAGCTCTACCTCCTCCTCCTCCACCAGCACCTCTTCTTTATCATGCATAACTTTTCTCATTACAGAACAGTCATGTGACATGGTACCAAACACAATTCACATAAATGCCATAAAAGTGAGGACGATTCACATGCAGCAACACCCTGAGGTTTAATATTAAGGTTTGGAAAACAAACAGAACAGAGACAACAAACAGAAGCACACCTCCTTTACTATGACTGACAGGCACACAGGCCACGCCTCCTTCACCAAGCCTGGCAGGCACAGAGGCCACACCTACTTCAATAAGACTGGCAGGCACATAGGCCACACCATAATCAGTAAGACTTACTGACAAGCACAGAAACCGCACCTGCTTCAAATGTCTGTCAGACACACAGGTCATTCCTCCTTAACTAAGACTGACAGACACACTGGCCACACCTACTTCACTAAGACTGGCAGGCACAGAGTTATAGGCTTGTAGAATTACAGACTGGCTACATCACTAAGTGTGGCCTCTATTTTTTGGGGTTTTTTTTAGTGTCAGTGAATAAGGGTTCCTCATTTCAATTCAGAGTTAAGCCAGTTTGAACAGCCACCATTTTCTACAAATCAGAAGAGTGATTAATTCGTCCGGAGGGAACTGCAATCTAATTAGTTTCACTGCTGCTCATGCCTGGCACTGGCAAGTGTGTGGTCACATGACCCTGTTCAAGTTAAGCCTATGAAGCCCTTTGTATGAGAAGAAAAATGTCTCCAACATTACAAGCCCAGGTACTATCTGAGATGTTACGATTGCCAAATTCATCTATGTCACAATCCAGTTTATTAAAAACATTCAAGAATTCAGTTACAGCTGATTTAATATGCAGAGTAGTGATTCAGGCCACATTCAATACGAGTGAAGGAGTGACACAGAAGCCACACCTCCTCCCCTGACAAATATACAGGACCACCTGTGAATCTTTTTCCACGTGGACATTATATAGTTGCAGCTGTAGAAACAAAATGCCGAAACAAACTGGAGTAAAGCTCTAAAATCTCTAACAGCAGCACTCTGAGCTCTCTGAGTCTCATAGCGTCTGTTTCTTATCTCCCTGATTGCTTAGTTAAACCCTCATGGCCCTCTTCAGGCCTCCTTTGCTGATATTCCCTCGTTCCCTCTTTTTCTCAAACCTCTAACAGAGCAGTCTACTTTCTGCACATGAATCATTTTAGCCTGACCATCTCCAAAAAAGACACAGCAACACCATCAGAGAGCCGGTTTCCAGGGCAACACCACTGGCCTCTTGATATGAGAACAACGTGGATTGATGAGGGAACAAGCAAAGATCTATGTGACAACACACAATGTTAAATATGTTTGTCTTGAGGCACTCCTGCTTTACTCAGAGCAAACATGTGGGATTCGACACTCACTAGGTGAATTTCATTAGTGAGGTGAGCGACGAAGGCTTTTCTGGATCTGATTTGACGAGGTGAGAGATTCCCCTATTCTTCATTCTTCACTAATATACGTCTATGTGTGTTTTGATGTTTCAGTTGCAGCTATTTCATATTAAGTACTAATTTGCTATAAGGAAGGGAGGTACGTTAACGCAGTGTGTATTGCTTCTGCCTAACCCTTCATAGGTCCTGGGTGTGAACAAGGAAAATTCAAAGAACAAGGAGTTCTTCACATTTTCTACATCTGTCCATGTGGGTTTCCTACAGGTTCTCTGGTATCTTCCTATCAAACAAAACTTTCCCATAGTAGGTGTAATGAGTCCATCTGTGTTTTCCTTTTTGTCTGTCTGCTGCCTTGCCCTGTTAATTGTTTGCTCCGCCCACTTATTGCTTATCATGGACACTAATTACATTCCATCTCTTCCCCAGGTGTCTTGTCTTTGTATCTGATTATCTCTGCGTTGTGATTGGCTCCTGTTTACTACATTTACTCTGTCTGTTCACTTCCCTGGTGTTGGTCGTTGTTGGTGTTTGGTTTATGTCGTTCTCTGTTCCTGTTCAGTGTCCTGATCTGTTTTGCCTGCCTATCTGTTTGTTTCCTGTTTTGTTCAGTAAAAGTTCTATCTGTGATTGGATCCTCTCTTGCCTTTTGTCTCACCATGTCACGTCGTGACAGAAGGTCTCAGCTAAGCTAAATTAAGGGCAAGGTGTGAATGTGATGGCAGGGTGCTTGGGATAAACTTATGTCTCATACTGAGGAACTTTTTTAGATTCGTATGCAATGGCGAAAGTTTGATTTTGACATTGGTGGGGACATAATTTATTTGACATTGGTGGGGACAACATTCCCCGTATTTTGTGCATAAAACTGTTGTTATAAGAATACTTTCTTCCCCACATACCGGTAACCTGCATAATCACGTTGCATATTGCTTCATACAACGGGATATAGCTGCAGCCGACCTCAACACATTAGTGAGAAAGACAAAGCCAACCAAGCAGCGATGTGGGTTAGAGAGGCAGGACTCAAAAAAGGCAAAGGCCAATCATTTTAGAGAGTTGAGTTACAGAGGCGGGATTCATTGCAGGGGGTAAATCTGTTAACCATTTGTGTTCCACTAGTTGCGCTATTTTTTACAGAACGCCGTTGTAAAATATTTTCATCTTATTTAATGATTCCTGGATAAATGTTAAATGAAATAAGTAAAAAAGCACAAGACACAGATGGATATCAGTGGTTATGTATAAATATATATATTCTTGGTCGAAATATTGCTAGGGACAATTGAGTGTTCCCTGGATATTGGTAGGGACATGTCCCTTCCGTCCCTACCCAAATCGACGCCCTTGTTCGTATGTAAACATTAGGTTTCATCCCGTGATCTTTCCCAGTGAAAGGTTCTTTGGTAGCTCTTAATGGATCTATCTGAAAACAGTTATGGTAATTAATGGAGAACTTTACATTATCAAACATTTACAGCCATCCTTTTCCAGAGCAACTTGCATTTTATACAACTGAGGGTTAAGGGCCTTGAACAGAGGCCCAACAGTGGTAGCTAGACCTGGGATTCAAACTCACAACCTTCAAGTTAGTAGGCCAACGCCTTAACCACTAGGCGATTACAACTGCAAACAAACTGCAAAAGGTACCAATGGCTCTCAAAATCTGTTCTTCCTCTAACCAGAATATCAAGTTTGAATCCTGGTAATTCTACAGCCATCTATGGCTTGGAACAAATGGAGCATCATGGCTCTCTGCCCTGTAAATCAATGCAACACTAGCCAGTGGAAGATCTAAAAACTCATGTATGTAGAAGAGAAATGTAATGGGAAGAAAAATGTGAATGTACTTTCTATTGACGTTCTGACCACAGCTCTTGGTAGTGAACTCTAATTTCTGATTTACGTACCTTCATTATCCTTTAGGGTGAAGTTTGGATTGGCTGGAACGTTAGCTGATAGTGCGAAGGAAAAGCGTCCGTTGGCAAAGTTGTCCCTGTCCGTAGCCCTAATGGTCTGGATGACCTGCAGAGACAGAAAGAGCAGCACTAAACAACTGAAATAAAACACAAACACACTTCCATTTAATTACAAAGACTGAAGGCATGCCCTGTCTCTTTCTTCTCTGTCTAGTCCAGCAATCTCTTCATGCTCACTCAGCTTCCTTCAACTTTATTCTGCTCGGATTAAAGCTCGCTTGGCACAGCATGGCACCCAGATCGCAGGAAGCAGATGCATGCCATGATGTTTTGTCAGCTTGTTAACCTAATTGCCATCCTGATGCAGGTCATGCCTGAGACGGACCAATTATTGCAGTTCACCTGTGGGCGTGGGGAAGGCTTCGACTGCCACAAGCTGGAAGGATGAGACATGTTCACACCAACTCAATCACACACTGACTTTCGCTTCCTGCTTCTAATAAGGGCTCCAGGTTGTGACGGCGTCTTCTCTCGCTCGTTACTCACTGCTGTCACCACTTCAAGAGACACAGTGCTCTGGTTTTGTTTCTCTTGTCATGTAGTACGTCGCACTTGGCACAAAAAGACAGAAATGTACTGAAAAAGAAATTCTGACAGGTTTTACATTCGGAGGTGAACCTTAGTGATGGTGTACGTTGTAGATTTTATACACAGAGGAAACAATAGCCACTTGATTTGTAGCATATCAACATGGTAAAAATTCAGAATTCAAGTCAGAGTAAAAAGTAAGGTATGAAAAAGTAATCAACAATAAGGGCGGTAACGATAAATCCACTTCATTACACCACCCCATGGCTGGAGAAGTTGCACTGAGACAAATATTACCAGAACGCATTACTTATTGTACTGTACATTTGTACTGTCATTTGTTTTAGTTTGTGTTACAATCTGAAGTTGGACCAATAAAAACTGCCTTATTCAAAAGTCGTCTTCTAAAAGTATTCTCGGCAATATACATTTCTCAATTACAGACTTTGCTCTAAAACCATAAATAAGGTTAATACCATAACTGCACTGTTGAATTCTGTACTCTGATAGGTCAGATGAGGTTGACTGTAACATCACAGGTTTATGTTAATATTAATGTGCTTGTTATAACAAGTTATCATTTCTATAGCAATAGCTCATTCCCATGGATGTGTACAGTGTCCTCTTCACTGTATAAGCAGATATAAAGATGTGTATGTTGACTTGTAAGTTTTCTGTATGAAGATGTTTTAACTGAGATTCATGCCAAATCACCTCACTGTTGATTGTTTTCCTATAACAGCATGAATCTTAGAGTCTATTATTAGTCAACCAGTGAATATAATCACAAATGTGTAATCATCTGAGGTTTGTCTGTATAAAGAGCAGCTCAATAATAATGTCTCCTACACACCAGAGCTCAGTTCATCCTCCCTGTTTTGCGATCATCGTTCAATAGGAAAAAAGATCTGACAGTCTGATAGTCAGAAGCATGGCAGAGATGCAGATCTGAGCTCTGCTCAGCTGCACACAGTCCTGAATAGCAAAGTGTGATGATTAGCATTTCCTGGGCCTTGGTGTGGACCGTATCGGCTCCTGAACACCGGATACACTGAATTATTTATGGGTTCAATAGGCTTTGGAAGTCTGCAGAGCCACAGATAAATCCAAGCCTGATGGTGTCAGACATATGAAGGGACATTGCATGTGTTTGTGTACGTATGTGTGTGTGTGTGTGTGTGTGTGTGTGTGTGTGTGTGTGTGTGTGTGTGTGTGTGTGTGTTTATAAGTTCACACTGAGAAGCAGAATTAAAGACAGATGAGGGATAGAGTGTTTTTTGAGTGGTAAAAGGTTTAGAGGAAGAGGAGCGAGCAGAAGAAAAAGGGAGTGATGAGAAATATGAGAGCGTGACGGGGGTGAATCGAGCGAGAGAAGGTTTCCAGACACTCCGAGAATAGATGAGGGATGAAAGTGTGACAAGGAGAAAGAGTGTTGGAGAGTCAAGTGAAAAAAAATGAAGAAAGAGATTTCAGGAATAGATAAACCAACCTGGCCTGCTTTGGTACTCTCACACACGATGATGTCACTGTCGCTCTGGATGTACGGTGTGTTGTCGTTCACATCCAAGACTTGGACTGTGACAGGGACAGAGCTCACCAGCTTGGGATTGTCTGAAACATACCACACACAAACACATACACACACAAACCTTACTTTTCAGCTCAGCATGCTAATATCTTTGCTCCATATTACAATAGCAGCTAGGCCAGGATAGCTGGCTAACATTCGCCACAAAGACTACTAACATCTAAAAATATAATTTAAAAGTATTTCACAAATCCTCTCAAGGAAGCTCATGATACTGGCTAGCATACTTTAGCAGTTAGCTCATCTATAGATAGCTGGCAAGCTGACTAATGCTTGCATTTACCTTTTTATCCAACTAAATCTAGTAGTACCATATAAATCTTTAAAAAAAATACTGTCAGACTAGCAGTTAGCATTTTTCAGCTGGCTCATATCGGCAAGCTAGTTGCTTTTAGCATTTGACTCATTTAGCTGTTTTATAGCTAACAATTAGCAAACAAATATACAAAATCAAATGATAAACACTCATTTCTAGCTTGTCTTTTTTTGGCAGATAAATACATTTCCTACTTTAAGGCTTTTTTTTTATTATTATTAAAAAGAAACAAAATCTGCCAACAGAATAAGCTGAAAAACAGTCTGATTGTTCTGCTGTTTGATTTGGAATAATCTCATAATGAGAAATATGAGATAAATTTAGTCATATATAAATATTTTCTCTTTCTGACAGTTTTTTGCAGCATAATAATGACATTAGCTCACCTTCACACATAAACTAATCCCGTCTGAATAGGGCTCAATTCCAAACACTCATCACTTCTAAAAATTGCTCAGCTCTCTGTCAGGATGATTATTGTCAAAACCTGACAGGTCCTTGTGCAACGGGAATTGACTGCGGATTTATTAGTGCAGATGAGGATGATGATGATGATGATAATGTGCCTCATTTAGGTGTTTAAATGAAGGGATTTCAGACAGAGATCACAATTTATCAGTTCCACTCCAGTTCATGCAAGCAGTCTGTCTGTGTTTTCCTGCAGGACCTATTTAAAAATCTCCAGAGCTTTCTTCGCAAAAAATCAGCCGAGTGCAAACAAACAGAGCTGAGAGGAGAAGTGGAGACTCACAGCGACTGTGCAAATGTAAATTACATGAATATTTCAGTATGGCTGTTTATATTCACATTTTTAGCCGTAAATGGTCTATGAATCACACGTCTATCTGCACAAGGGATAACTGATGGTGCGAAAACGCTGCAGAATGCTGAAAAGCAACGAAAAATACCAAAACACGCACACACACACACACACACACACACACACACACACACACACACACACACACACACACACACACACACATATATATATATATATATATATATATATATATATATATATATATATATATATAGAATTGGCCATTTGAATCAGACAATGACTCGTGGTGGTGATTTATCAGGTGATGCACCATTCAAAGAAAAGGAGTTTAGATGAAAGAAAACTGTTTAGATAAAAAGGGGTGAAAGAAAGATTGAAAAGAAATCAATCAACCCATCCACTTTCATGATGGCATCACATTACCTATGGCAACAAAATCCATCCCACAATGCAACACTCCCCCAGTGAGTAATTTGCTTCGGTCAATAACAGTTACAGCTTCCCTGCAGCTCCCAGCACAGTGAGACAAATGTGCCTGAACAAAATGGTGATAATATTCACCGACAATTTTAACAATTTAGCTTTAGCTAAGTCCCACCCACTTGTATACCGATGCTGCATTCGAGAGACTTAAGAAGTTGGGGATGTGAGTGGTGAGTTTTTTACCATTAAAGGGAAAAAGTACAGCAAGTTTGCTACAGATATTGTGCCTAGTAATAAGTAACTGCCTTTAGTCTCTTTTTGCCATCTAGACATGCTTAAAGTGGATTATTGCAATTATCTAGTTATCTATCTGACTAATGTTGGTAATTACCTCATGATAGCTAGCTGATAACAACAGCAGTTAGGTCTCTTTATCTGACAAGCACTAGCTGGTAATAAAATAAAAAATAAAATAAAATATTCTCTCAAATATTCTGTCAGGTTAGCACATTATGATGAGTCAGCTAATGTAAATGTTTAGCTCAAGTTACCTAACTGGTTAATGTTGGTAATTATCTTATTTTAACTAGCAGGATAACACCAGAATTTACAATTATGAACATTTATAAATGTTATTTTAAAAATCTGGTTGGAATTCTACCAGATATATAGCTACCAAACATTAGCACACATTAGCTAGTGTCAGGACTTTTGGCCATGTGCTTGTGTTTATGTTCCGTGTCACGTGTCTGCCCCGCCTTTGCCTCGTCCCCGTCTCTGCACACTTGTTCCCTGTTCACTAGTTGTTATGTCTATTTACGTCGCCGATGGCAGCACTGAATCGTCGTCAGTGTACCCTTGTCCTTTGTCCCATGTAGTTTTCATCTTTGTTCCTGTTTCATGTGTTTAAGTTATTAAACCTATTTATTTGAAGCTATCCTGCTTATGGGTCTGTCTTCCTCCACCTGGTTGTGACAGCTAGATAGTTAACACAAACAGTAATAATATTTATGGTGAAGATAATGAACAAAGATTCTATTAGAAATTCTGCCATCATATTAGCTCATGTTAGTCACCTGGAGCTTATGTTAGCTAAAGATTATTAAATTTTTTTTTACAAAAATCTTGCTAACTGTTAACTAAGCAGTTTTCCCAAGGCTAACAGTAAATCACATGCCAAAACTGTATGAGCATATATACATGCTAGTACCTCATAGAGTATGCTCACACTTCATTCAAAGACACACCCATATTCCCATACTTGGTAGCACGACTACTCAAAGTACTGTAGCTCTGGTTTCACTCAGACATGGCCATGTTTCCAAATAGGGCACATCCTCTAAATTCTTTTTCTCCAATCCGACACACCCATATTTCAATTTATGGTCATGAAGTTGCACCTTAGTGGCTTTGTCAAGATTGTGGACGATCAGTGTTGTTACTTACCAACCTCTGCAGCACTGACAGTGATGTTGTGCCATGCCACAGCCTCTCGGTCCAGACTCGCCGTGGTTTTAATGAGTCCGCTATTCTCATTTATGCTGAAAAGCGTCTCGCCGTCTGCACTCTCGTCGATGGAGTACCTGCGGATCAAAACCACACGTCATACGAAGATGTGTGGTGAATGCATCTGTGCTTTTCTGAGTAAACATAATGATATCTCATTAGAAAAGTCGCTGAGATTGCATAATATTTAAATATTTAAATGAGCAGTGCTGAATAAGCAAGCAGAGCTAATGCACTGAATCGGCCTCAACGAGTCAATTCCCAAGTGAACATCCAGCAGTTCCTGTTCCAGAGCTCCGATGCGAGTAGACGCATGTTCAAAACTAACAGGTTTTCTAAGCACTTGCATTTTTTAACAGACAAACTGCAAGCCAGAGCGTATAACAAGTTGAAAAAATAATTCAGAGCATGGAAAAGTAAAAAGTAAGGTATAAAAAAGTAATCAACAATGTAACGATAACTCCACTTCATTACACCACCCCATAGCTGGAGAAGTTGCACTGAGACAAATGGAACTAGAACACATTACCTATTGTACTGTCAACAAAGTAAACATTACAAATCTAATCTCTCATCCTTTCTTATATTCCTGATAAAGTATTTTCCTCCTTCTCTTTGTGTTTACTCGAAATTCAGGTAAAGCTCTTTCCCTGTGCCATACTTTAAAGAGTCCGACCATTTATGCATGACAGCAGAGCCAAATTCAGCTCGCAAGGGGCCTCGATAATTAGCTAGCAACTTGGACACATGGGGAAAATGCTAAACAGTGCACAGAGATGCATGCTTGATATGCGCTGCTCTAAAAGTCTGACAAAACACAGAGGAAGTGACAACATCACAACATCGACATTACTGTGTCACCTGTCATCATCTAAATCATATAAACAGAACCCCATGGGTATAACACATCACAGCAGAATTGTTTAATATGATATCTTAGGACATTACCTTATTTTTCCCCTGGTGTTGTCAGGGTCCTGAGCCGTCACAACTCCGACATCTGTGCCGGCCGGCATGTTCTCGTATATATCCATGATGTAATAATCCATAGGGAAGATCGGAGCTTCGTCCACGTCCCCGACAATGATCTTCAGCGTAGTGGTGTCCTTAAACGGGCCAAGGTGTGAGAAACGTGGGTCCATGTGTGTATTCGCTCCCTCTATGCTTAAAGTGTAAGCCTTTTTGGTCTCGTAATCTAGATTCTGTATGGAGGGAAATACATTTCATTCCTGGATTCACTTAGTTCATTACTTTTCTATAACAGTACATCCTGCGCATTGTTTTATTCCTTTTGAACATAACAGCCTTACCTCCGGTTATTACAAAGCATTGTCACTGGAGACTCCTTCAATAAATGCTCACCATTTTAATGCTTACTGTACACACTTTTTTGTCCCTGTAAATGAGCTTTTCCCATAGATATTATAAAGTATTAGAAGCTCATTTTTAGTTTGATAACTTTATTAAACTAGTTAGCATAGTTAGCTCATTTAACTAAAAGTGTGATATAAAGCTTTACTACTTTTAGAGCTGCTGTTCAAAAAACCTCATCAATCAGTACTCTCTAACCAAAACTCAAGAATACATTTTATTTTTTAGTTTCTATTGAATTAATGAATATGCTTCAATATTGATTATGATCTTTACACCTTTCTCAGAGAGATGACCCCCTCTCTCTTGTCACTGTCAGCAGAGATGGAAAACATGGCTGCCCCATCCTCATTGGTGATCTTGTACTCCATCTCTGCGTTGATTCCCAGGTCTTCATCGTTGGCTTTGATTTTCCCCACAGCTTTCCCAACCTGAGCAGACTCTGGGACGTACAGCTGGTAGTTTTCTGGAGCAGATAACAGATGTTTGATGAAACAGAACCTTGTACTTGTTTAAAATGCTGATGCTAATTGCACTGCATTACATTAACTTTTGTACATGACCAGCACAGAGTGGCTTAAAAAGAGCGAAGATTCACACACTTTGAGGAAACCTGGGTGGATTGTCGTTGATGTCTGTGAGCGTGATGTTGATGGTGGTGGACCCTGAAAGACCCCCCACCGAACCGGCCATGTCTTTGGCTTGGATGATGATGGAGTACATTTCTCTGGTTTCCCTGTCCATGTTGGCCAGTGCTGTCCTAATGACACCTACAACCAAGAGAGAAACACTGTTTGATTATAGGACAGTCAGCACACCGGTTTTTTGGGGATTATCACAAACATAAACTGTGACAGGCCAAAATGTGGTAACCTTCTAAATCTGTTGATGTAGGTAAAATATATTTATACAAAGTATATGTGATTGGGAATTCTTAATTTCTTGGCAACAAACAACTAAAAGAACTTTTAAAGAAATGGTAGTGTGTTTTTACAGCGAGTAAACCATCTTTGGTCATCGGGATTGTTCAAATATTCCATGGGAGAAGTAGGGCTTAGTCAAAATTTAACACAAAAATTGTTCAACCTACTTGTAGGAGTAGTCTGGACTGGTCAAACAATCTCTGGGAATAATAAGGTTTGTTTAAACTTTCCTTGGGAGTTTTTGAGATTAATCAACATTTCTGCAAGGGTAGTTGGGATTGAATAAACCTCCTGTGGGATTAGTCAGGATTTGACAAATTTCTTGTTGGAGAAGTAATGCTTGATCAAACATTCAGTAGGAGTAGTTTGTATAGGCCTAACAATCTGTGGGAGTAATAGGGAAAATTCTTAACTCAAATTGATGTTGTGCTTTAATAGAAAACTTGCTACTAATCCGTGCAGTTTTACGACTTGGGGTCTCTACAGTTTTAAAATATTGCAGTAAAACAACAAAAAAAACCACACACACCATCACCCAGCATCACTAGAGTGTTCCTTTCTATTAGCAGGGAACAAAAGATTAATTGGACTGTGACATTTATGTCAGAGCTTCACTTCCTAATTAAGTAACAGCACAAGAGCTGAAACCTGGCAAAAAGTTTGTGACCCCCTCAGTGAATTCAAGTCTCTTAAAGACACATACAGTACACACACTGTGTCATGCCCAATTACTGACTCACACACAAGCCAACAGGTTCTCTAGGCTTCATAAACCCCAGTGCATACTTTCCTGATGAAATGGAAGCTAGAGTTAGAGAATAACAGGTCGCTTTATTACAGTGCATCTGTATAAACCCTGAGGAATCAACACTCCTTTAGACCATTGTGCAAATATGGATGGAAATTAGAAGCAAACCTCTGTCTGACACATTTTTATGAGCAGTAAAGTCTGTCTTTTTTATGACAGTGTGAACTAATTATTAGCGCCTGTGCTATCTACCTCAGGATTTCAGGTTGCTCATTAGAAGCTGACATTGAGATAAATGCCAATGTGCAGCCTTTGATATGTAGATACAGTGTGACCTACGGAAATGCATAATTAGATTTATTTTATGCTGCAGCATGTTAATGTAGCGTGTTTCTCAAAGTATGTGGCAAATTTTAATGCAAGCCTTAGTAAAAGTATGCGTCCTATGCGACTTTCTATAGTACTGAAAAAGTTCACTAAAGTCCTTGAGGCCTATGAGTCCAGAGAGAGTCGCAAAGTCATTTTATAAGTCATTCTGGCTAAATGTTCATGACTCCACTATCAATAGTTTTATAGCAGAGTCATGAACAGAGGCCATTTTTAACAAAGAGGGATATGGATGCTTCCCTTGGGTTCAACATAAAACACATGGATCGTCATCTGATTCAGTAGAGAGTGATAAACTGTGAAATATGATCCATACTTCTAATAAAAAATGAAAAATCATAATGTTAATGCTTCACTCTGATGAGTACTTAAAATATGCTATTACTATTTTAGCTAGAGCAGCTAATAATGACTGAACTTCACTTGAAAATAAACAACACAAGTACAGAATTTCTTAACCTGTATGAATTGAGATTTACTGAATCTACAGAGAGCATTAAATACATAGAAGAGCTGTTCACATGTGAAATATGTCCCCTGGCTGATTATAAACTCAGCTAACGGCAATCCTGGTTGTGTAGTTAGAGGTTTCACACTTCTCATATTTTACCTGAGGTAAACACTGAATCCTGGCTCTCCATAATCTGGCGTTTTACATTGTACATGCCTAAACCCTTCTTCTTGTTTGCATATTCGTGCATCAACAAAATAAATTCAGCACACGGCTACTTTAGATAACGGCTTGCCTCACGCTTTCCCATCAGTAAGGACAACATTTCAGTTTTGTGATTCTGCAGCAATTTTTGTTAACTGATATCTGTGCTCTGCCAATTTTTCAGTATGACGTATTTCCCCCTTGCAAAGCAGGCTCTTCCGTGATGTTCTGTGTTTTCTTGTGTGACTCCATCTACAGAGCAGTTTCTGTTCAGTGTTTTGTAAAGGGGTTTTCATGTGAAATGAGGTTTCACATGCTATTGAGTTAACAATCAGGTGTCTGTTGCTAAGCAGCTAACCACCTAACTAGCATAACCCTAACCTGTTTCACACTGTATACATTTGTCAGCAAGATATGGACACTGTAAAAGATTCAGGGCAGAGTTTCATAACCCCAGTAAAGGGTTGTGATTCATAATCCCACTTCTGTATTACAGGTGAGCAATGTTTCGCCTCCTGTGGTTAAAAGCAATGAGAACCTGGGGTTAAGTATGGAATTCACTAAATTAATTCATTAAGTTTACATTACTGTATTTATGGTGTTATAAAAAACAGAAAAAATCAACTCAAGCTAAACATGAGAAAGGTTATGTGTGCTATTGATAAATAGTGGCACTTCCTATTGATTTAAAGGAGCACTGTTTTTTAGCTCCCTGTACTCTTTCAGAACACATACTGTAAGAAACTGCTTCATTTGTTTAACGCTAGTTCTGAATGGATTCCATACAAATCACCTCATCTTTATTTACTCAGCACAGTTAAGTCAATATTTGTCAGCTTGAAAGACTACTGGGGCAAAGACTACTGCAGCGCTCACAGTAATCGGAATAAAAAGAACTTGACGGAAAAATAGAGTTACCAAAGTTACTTGTAACGACTGCAAATCACCAGAGTATTGATTAAGTTGAGAGTTACAAGAAATGTTTTAATTGATACCATGTAAAGGGAATACTGCTGTAAAAAAACCAAAAAAAAAACCACCTTATTTGTTTTTAATTGTTTGCAAGCAAAATTTTATTACACTTTTGTTTACAATTTAACAATATGATTTGTAAATCTATAAGCAATTATTTGTAGTAAAAACTGTCAAAAACTGTTTGTTTGATCAAACACTTTTTGTTTAGTGTTTGATCAAATGGAGTCCTGTACATTTGCTAACAACAAATCAACAGCTGCTAGCATAACTCAGAGCCACATTAGCTGAGCTTGAAAATTGTTAGGAAGAAAATAGAAAGCAAGTGGAAACTGTGAGATATCTGAAGCCGAGAGCATGTAAAAGAAACACAGTGTAAAGTTCCATCACACAGAAAACATTTGCTTCAAAGTCCACAATAGCCTTGAAGCTAAAAGTGATTAGCATGGCAAGGCAGCCCGAACTCCTGGGTGTTTCACTGATCGATAGCTGCAGGTCGTTTCTGGCTCCTGTTTAAACTCCTGGAAGAAGATCATTACAGCGGGGTGTAACACACAAATTCCATTTTTGTAATATCATTTTTTGGCTAAGTAGCAAGTAGCCTGATATAAGATAAGTACAGATATCAGATTGGGACAAATAGCTCTTTGGACAAAGCTATAAAGCATGTTCAATTTAGCCAGTGCCTGCCTCCTGTATCGCTTTAATATATTACACTGCCCGAGCTTCATGGCCAAGGTTAGCCAGCTTTCTTTTTTCATTATTTTACAGTTGACTGTATAACCTTGAACGCTATGAAACCTGGTTTTCTGAAGGCCTCGTGTTTAAAATGCAGCCATAACATCAATTGAAGTAGTGAGTCATAAATTCTGATGAGGCGTTGCAGAGAGGAACCGGCGCTCGGGGACAAATCTTTTCTCCAAGCATAAATACAGATCAATGAGTGTGTAATATATTTATGTATACACACACACACACACACACACACACACACACACACACACACACACACACACACACACACAGCATGAAGTGTACTAAAGAGATTAGTGTTAATTGAGATCTTTTCACCACTGAAATCACCAGAATATAACATTTTGCGCAGAAGTTATAAGCGAATAAACATATAGATAAACAAAGCACTGAATGTGATTACAATATTTAAAACAAGTTTATTTATAAATACTTTTATCACCATTTACTCAACAGTTGTTTAGAATTTTTATTTGAACAGCAGAAGCTATACATAAATTGGTTGCTATATATTTATTATATATGTAATCTGCTATTTGGGTGAAAATTCACATTTCGTAATGTATGATTTAGAAAACTAAAATGACTGAAAAAGCTTAGAACAGCTTATAAAATGCTTGCCTTGTTGCTAATTGTATAAATAAAGCCATAGAGGAAATTTGTCACCAAAAAAAAAAAATCTTTAGAGATCTGTGTGCGTACTGACAGAAATGCTAAAGAAGAAGCCAATACTAAAGCCTTGCTAGTGACTTACTTGTTAGTAACTTACAGGAAATACAGTAGAAATACCACAAAATCTACAGTATTGATTTAGAGAAACATTAGGAATTCTGAAGAAACATACTGTAGAATTTTTATATATTTATAGCATTTTGTGACCTAGCTACAGTAGCTGGCTAGCAGAAGTAGCACCACTCAAGCATTGTGGAAAAAAATTATTTGTATTAAACAAATAAGCAAACAAACAAATAAATTGAGCAGGACAGGAAATCAAAGTCAGATTATTAATCAAATATTAGGAATTAAATCTATCCATTAAAATATATTAGTAAGTAAACAAACAAATGATCAATATTTATTTATTTAATAAATACTAGCAGTGTTTTGTTCATAAGTGATGTTTATTATATACTGTATTATGAAAATGTCTGATTTTGTAAATATTTCTGCACACCAGCATTCTAAAATGTTCCTTTTTATTTTATTTAACACGCTGAAATCTGAACATAACTTTTGACTTGAACAACTCTGAATGTCCGCCAGACCGAATCAGCATGAATTGGTGTTCAGCCTCTGAAAACGCCAGCCACATTCCACCTCACACATCCTCAGCAGATCCACCTGCCAGATCGCAGGATTTCATCGCGCCACTGAGCGCAAAAAGCAAAATGTTCACGTTAAACAGTCCCTCTGTGTTTTGGCTACAGGCTGAGAGTGAGGAGAGAAAATAAGGTCGGACAGCAAGAGAGAATAAGGCGAGAACTTCTCCTTCATTTAGCTGAGGAGCACACAAGCGTCGGACAGCTTCTGAAAAGCTCTCAGATGGGATCAGCAGCGTGTGCGGCACTGTCAAGGTGAGTTAGCTAACAACACCGGCACAAGGGGGAATGGGGGATGGGTGACGAAGAGGCCATGAGGGGCAGGGAAGGTGAGGGTGTGGAGGAACTGGCTCATACACAAAAAAAAATTTGGCCGTTAGTTTAATGTGTGTGACAAGGTGTGAATGATGAAATCGTGTCACACCGGTGATCTAGTTTTGTAATAACAAGACGTTTTCTCGTAGTAACACCGAAATATTTTCTGCTAATAAAGTCATGTTCTCTCATGACAACAAGATGCTTTCGCACAGAAACAAAATGTTTTCCTGTAATGAGACATTTTCCTGTAATAAAACGCTGACTAAAGGATAAACATGTCTCATAGAAGGATGCGACTCGACCTGACTCGAGGACTCTATTTCCTAATTCTATTTTTATTCTGAATCTGAGGCATACACTCTAGCACACAAACTCGAACAGATCCCTCCATTTACAAGCTGCTAAAAATAAAAAAATTAAAAAGACAAGCAAAAAATGCTCAGAGCTCAATCGTGTCTAACCCTGCAAATATGACCCATAATTCCTGCTGTCCTGATCATGACCTCTGACTGTCAGTATCGTTAAACCTGGCAGGTACGTGACACCTGAAGCCCACGGGATACATGGCACAGGGAGAAGAACATCTTCAGACGATTACTCGCTCCCAGGAAGCCTCTATGGCTCTCTGCGGGCAGCGTTGACACCAAAATGACATGCTAATAGGTTCTGAAAGAACAGACAACACGATCCGCAGAATTTTATACACACCTCATTGTGAAAATTATTTATATGCACTACAACAAGCTGTGGATGTCTGAAACACATGCAGTACAGTGATCTCTGATGGCCGGGGATTATCGATCAGGTGGAAATCTATACGCTCGCTGGCCAGGAGAGCGATGAGGAATGCTTTCTATGCAGCATGAAAGATTTTCCTTTCAAAGCAAAAAGGCTTGAAGCAACTTTGGGGATTGATATCCAACGCACCAGGTAGAGACGCTGTGATGAAGAAATGTGTGGAAGACTCTAGTGGTCTCACAGTCTGATGATGAAGAAATTGCGTGTAAAAATAATGCTCTGTCATCATTCGTGACTAAACCCTAGCTCTGCTCGAGATTCTGAACAAACTCGGTCACGTAGCGTTCTGAGGCAGACGACTTCAACCAATCAGATCACATCATATCGTACCAGACTGAGTAAATTCACCAAATTGCAAAATAATTTCATATCATCTAATCACTTTTTTTGGATTACAAGTGTTATATTTATTTTGTGTTTGTTTGTTTGCCCCATGATTGTATGATTATTTTACAGGGAATTCTAGTGGAAAAATTAGCCACCAGTCTACATTCCTGATTGAATATCATGTTAGCAAAGCTAGTTCGCTAGTTTCACTGCAGTATTTCCTAGCTAGTGCTTTTCTCACATGCTAACAAATTTTCAGAATGAAGCTAGTTTCTTTCTTTTTCGCTGTATCATGGCTGACCCTGTGCTCTGACCCCAACCTCCAAAGTTAGAATATGTGAAGAAAGAATTTCACTGTGCTGTAATGTATATATGACAGAATAAAGTCTTCATCTATCTATCAGATTGTAAGCAAATCTCTACATCATATCCAATAATACATAACAAGATTTTGGACAAAATCAGCTCTACGATTATAAATGATATCATATTATATTATATTTAAAAGAAAGACCTTCTGCTCTGCCATGTTCTAGTCATCTGAACAGTTCATGTAACGCTTTATTCGCCCTGAAAAGCAGCTTAAAAGGTGGGCAAGTAATACATTTATGTAGCTCATTCCTAACCTTTATGCGCAACGTGAACCATTTTCTATCACGATAGCTCGAGATGGTCATTGGTTTTTGGTGGCTTACAGCAGAGAGCAATATCATTCTCCCTGAAATATCACTGGAATTTTATATAATGGACCTTTACAGCCAGGTTCAAGTCCAGTTCAACATATAATCGATGCTCGTTCTCTCTCTCGCTGAACGCTATCCATCTCTTTCTCTCTTGTCTTCTACGCATCATCTATTGCTGTCTTCACAGACACACACACACACACACACACACACACACACACACACACACACACACAATCCGTCCACTTTATACACTCAAAGGGCTATACAGACATTTACCGGGATGCTTTGCCCACAAAGACAAGGCAACAAAAGGCGCAGTCTGCTAGTGGGAGGGAGGGAAGCACTCAGAGGCACTCTTATTTCTTTCCAAGCTCAGAACAAGGCTGAAAGGCCCTCCACAATAAGAGAGGCCGTCAATTATAGTCTGCAGAGGCTGGCACAATAACCGGTGCAATAAGAAGGTTGTTTAATGGGCTTCCTGATGCTCTGGTCTTAAGGGTCTGCTGCAGTGGACTGACTCACTCGCTGATTACTTTTCACCAGGAGAAAACACTGAACAACACTTTTTATGATGAGTGCCACCATCCGCTTATCGCTTTAGCGAAGGTTTCCAAAGACTGCAGCAACAGGAATACCAGATTTAAGTCATGGGGCTGTTTTACAGAGGTAGAAGTTCAGATTAGCTCAATAACGTGACTGTAATGTTCGAACTGCTCGAAAATACTGTCAATAAAAAGCATCAATGAAAATAAAATCGGCAGACGAGCGGGTTGTAATCGTAACTGGAAGCCCTTTTCCCTTTCCGCCGTCACATGCTAGCAATCACACTTCTTGTTTTTCCGCTTCAAATATGCGCAACGTAAATATTGAATGTTTTTTTTACATTGCTGGGTGTTTGAGCTAACATTAAACGATAGCTAATATTAGACAAGCAAAAACGAAAAAGCAATAAATAAATTAGTCACCGATATTTATTATGGACGCCACCAAAAATTTAGGATGATCTAAAAAAAATTATACTTTTTCAGCAAGGATGTGTAAGTAATTATAACATAACGATAAGTATCTGGTTAAAAACACAGGTCCAGTCTGTCACTCCAGACTCTCTACACGGTTAGACATGGGGTCGCTCTACATGACGACTTTTCTCCTGTGAACGTTTCAAGTATCTGCATCTTAAATAATGCCAAACACCAGTGGCAGCTTTTCCTTTTCCTCCCCAAGCCCCTGTGATATCCTGAAACCCTGAACCCTGGGGTTTGTATCTCAGGCGTGTGATTGTGAGAGGAGTGTGTAATGAACCTGAACTGCTAGGCTCCCTGTAGAAGGCGTAATAACAGAGGAAACCAGTGATGACTATATATAGACAGCACCGTTAGCGAGAAGGAGGAGAAGGCATGCTCTGATTCTGCTCACCGGTTTTGGGGTCGATGCTAAAATACGCCTGGCCCTGCAGGACACTGTAGACTATCCTGGCGCTGTTGCCGTACGTGGGGTCGTCAGCGTCCGTGGCAGTGATCTGGAGAACCGAGGTTCCTGTGTGGAAGGAAAGAGAGATGTGGTTTAGAGCAAGTGGGATTAATTTGAGTGAATCTGTCATACCAAAAGATCTAGTAGAGCTAGTCCTAATGGATGTGCTGATATATGCAGGGCACCAAACATTTGGGTCCTTTTAGCTGAGAGACACTTTAAGAACCTGACATGGAAGGCATCACATAATTGCAGTGTAATTACTGATCTCCATTTAGTCAATTTCAGCTCTTTTTAATGCCCTTTTTGTGAGTTTTTGTGTTTGATCAGTGATATCTAATACACACACACACACACACACACACACACACACACACACACACACACACACACACACACACACACACACACGCAGGAAATTCAGTGAAACTTGTGCTAGGAAACTCAGTTAATTCAGTTCAGACTGCTATTAAAAATTCACAAACAGATGTTCAACCTGAGACCGACACGAAATCATGTTCTGCTCCACTATTTTTACATCATACATCTGAGCCGCTCTCACACTCAATAAACCGTACGCTGACACAAAGAACTAAAATTCAAGCAGTCAGAGAGTTTGAGTGAGCTGGTGATCGGGTGATTAGAAGTTCAAACCCAGACCACCCAGAGTGCCACTGGAGGATGGAGCAAAGCCCTTAACCATAAGCTTAACAGCTCCAGGAGCTCTGCAGCATGGCCGAGTCTGCACCATGAACTCCACCTCCTTGAGAAAAAACAATTCCCTATCAGGAACAAAGCATGAACATATAAACCTAAGCCCTTTTTTTTTTTAAATCCAGTTGCTCGCTCTTGCTGGCTTGTTCATACAGGCAACGTTACGTCAACACAAACAAATTTCTCCATCCATCAGCGCCCTATGCTGGAGAGCTGCAGAGCGCTAACTCCATCCACTGCAGTTATGTATTTTGTTTGGTAAATTTTTTATTTATTTGTGTGTGAGTGGGTGAAGTAAATCGAGTCGGTGAAGTAAGCAGTTCAATTGGAGTCCTCTGGTGTGTGTGTGTGTGTGTGTGTGTGTGTGTGTGTGTGTGCACTCAGGGGTGGTGAAGAATCGATCACTTCATGGCTTCTCGGCCTGAGCTTGGCTAATCGATGGAGAGAGGGAGGAAAAGGTCTGCGCACAATTAGCGCTTTCCTAACACGTTCCTGCAGAGTTATTTATCAGCTGCACGGGACGACACTCGCTCAGGCGAAACGCAGGTAAGTGCTGTGTTTTGTTCAGCTTAAACACCAGCATTCCAGTGCTGGGAAACTGTCCAGGAAGGAATCACACTCCAGGATCACGGCGTCAGCACAAATAATACTAAAAGGTTTTTTTAGCATGTGAAGTGTAGCGTATACGGGGCTGATCCTGCACGCTGCTGAAACAACAGTTTTCTCTTCTCGGCTGAGGCGTTTTAAAAAGCTGCTCTCTTGAGGTTCTCTGTAACCACGCCAAGACTTCATAAATTGTAGCTGCAAACAAGCAAGATGTGGAAGAAGCAGAACGCCGCAGTGTTCCATCACAAACTGATGACCCAGCTAATAAAGCCATGAGCTGCTCTGAGATCAGATCAGTCCGGTCCCTCAGCTGCCGGCTTGCTCTCACGCTTCTCACACTTCCTGTTTCTCACTCTGTTCTTTTTTTTAAACATGTCTCAGCTGTCTCGTAGACGTTTATACACGTGGTCTGTATCACTGTTTCAGAAAGTAATCAAAAAAGAAGAAAAAATATCAATGCACCAAATCGGACCAGATTATTCCTTCACATATGGTTAAAGACGGAGGTCTGTACAAGCAATATGTCAATACTACAGACACGAATTATTCTTAGAGCACGAGCAGAAATACGCTATTTCGTTCATGAAAACCTGCTAGATTTAAAAATGATTTTAAATGAAAAATCAAAAACAAAAAGATAAAAAACAAACAGGCAAAATCGGACCGCAGCTTTCACACAAATCACTGAGTCTGCAATATAATAGAGTAAAAATATAATAAGATTCTAATAAGAAAAGAAGGGCCTTGTCTATTTATGTAGAGTATTAATGTAAATATTCCGAGTCACAAAAATATTTCCTTTTTTTACTCCTCTGCTTTTCTGATACACATTTTTATTTTTATTTTTTGGTTATCAGCCCGATACAGAACCTGAATATCGGATCGGTTCCATGTCTGATCAATACCACGTCCCAGTATGCGTACAAGTGCCGGGTTCTTGGTTCTCATCATTTCTGACACAGAAATTGATTCATTCAGAATCTACTTATTATTAATTGATACGAGACATGACAGATTTTTTTTTCCGACTGACACAGAGACTTGTGTGTGTTTATGTATATCTGCTAACAGACTTGTTCATTAGAACGTTAGCTCATGTTCTTCAAAACAAGTCTCGGTTTCAAGTTAATACGATGATTGGACGTTGCTTGCCATTTTTTTCTATATTCCAGCAGCCATGACTGAATTCTCTCTCTCTCAGTTTCCTTTAAAGTTCAGAATAAATTCTACCACATTTAGTTTCTCTGTGATCTTATGACACGCTGCCTCTGTTTTTTTTAAACCTCAGTGCTGTTTTATTTTTAATTTCTTTTTTCTTTCTTGCACACACACACACAGACACAGACACACACACACACACACACACACACACACACACACACACACACACACACACACACACACAGTCCATTTCTTTAAGTCTTTCTGTCTCTGCTTTCTCCCCTAAGGCTCTCTCTCTCTCTCTCTCTCTCTCTCTCTCTCTCTCTCTCTCTCTCTCTCTCTCTCTCTCTCTCTCTCTCTCTCTCTCTCTCTCTCTCTCTCTCTCTCTCTCTCTCTCTCTCTCTCTCTCTCTCTCTCTCTCTCTCTGTTCCACTGGTTATTCCACTCTTTCATTAACTCACATTTCCCTTCAGAATCCCTTCCTATCAATACACACCCACACAAACACACACACACACACACACACACACACACACACACACACACACACACACACACACACACACACGCGCGCGCTTATGCTCACCGATGTCGGCCATCTCGGGTACGGAGGCAGTGAAGGGGCCATTGGGAAAAGTAGGTGCATTGTCGTTCACATCCTGAACCTTGATTATGAACTCGGACTCAGGCTCCACTGTGTGATGCGTGACGCTGTGAATGGCGCGAGCGTGGAGAACGTAGTGGTTCTTCTTCTCACGGTCCAGGCTCTTTGTGGCATGAATGTCTCCTGTAGACTCATTAATGGTGAAGATGGTCCCAGCGCCTTCTCCTGAGAGGAGATACCGCACAGAGCCGTCACCCTTATCCGAGTTTGAGTGCAGCTGGAGAAGGACAGAGGAAATAAACGAGTCTGTAGTGGATTACGTAATCACACCGCAAGACTATAAACAGCAAGAAAAGAAGAAAAGACTGCAGATTGTGTGGTTCTTGAAAAATAATCACCTTCAGAAGAGTCACACCGAGTTACTCTGCTTTCTAAAAGAAAATGGAATCAACTCTTTCTGACCAATCAGAAGACAGAATTCAACAGTTTATCACATATAAAATGTGATTCTATATATAATTCTGATCTCATATCAGAAAAAGAAAGGCCACGAATAAAATAAAAAGAAATAAGAAATGCTAAAGAATAATTCTTAATGCCACTGCTCTCTTCCCTTCACTTGTTTGTGCCTGAAGTTTGATGAACCTTTTTTTGTGAATCTGTTAAATAATAAATGAAACGGTTTCAGAGAGCAGCAGCAGCAGCTGTATTTAAACTTCTTTTCTTTTAAACAGTAATCTGAACACAATACAGGGCTATTCTTCTTCGCAGAGCGCACTGTGATCTGGCTTTCTGTGAAAGTCTTACAGTACATCTTGTTATTGCGTACGGTGTAATTGCTGTTAATTGAGAAAGATAAGAGTGTAGCGTCGCTGCTTCACAGCGCCAAGGTTCCATAACACATCAAACCTTCACCAGGGAACAAAAGACAAGATGTTTTGTATATTATATTTTGATCAAATGAGTCAGTGAGGTTCACTTCATTGTTGGAGAAGATTACAGTGAAAGGTGGAAACTGAAGCAACATTCTTCCGTACGTATAAATAACCGACTTCATGATTAACAAACAAAGATTTTACACAGGTTTGTCTTACATGCTTTCCTGTCTCTGTTTTTGAGTCGTATTTAAAAGTATTTGAGTCAGTGAATCTTTCTGCCATGACAGAGATTTGCTCCTCTCGTTTAAAAAATCAGTGATGACTCTTTGAGTCTTTCGGTCATGACTGGGATATTCACTGGTTCAGTGAATCTTTGATTAAATGAATCACATTTATTCATGACTAAGCTTTACGCCTCTCTCGTTCAGCGAATCGGTGTTTGAATGTGAGCGAATGAATCTTTTTTGTTCCTGTCTCAATTCAGTGAATCACTGTTTCAGTCAGTGGCTCCTTTTGGTTTAAGATTGAAAAATCACCTCTCTGTTGTGCAGCAGATGAGTGTGAGCACAGAGAATGAATCGGTGTTGACTTATTGAATATTTTTGGTAATGACAGAGATTCGCTCCTCTTCGAGTCTTATTTTTCTAAGGACTAAGATTCAGTGAAACAGTGTCAGTGAATTCAGTGTGTCATTTAGTCAGAGCTGGAAATTTCACTAATTTCAGCTAGAGTTTCAGTAATAATTCTTCTAAACATGGACACATAATTGCCCATTTATTCAAGATGAACAAATCGGTGAACAAACCTGAATGATTCATTTAACTGAACTGACTCAACTGAATCAAGCCACTGAAAAAACTAAAAAATTTTCATCTTTGCAGTTGCATATTATCAATTTTAATGGAATACACCATAGAAAATACTTACAGTAAGTGTCATAAACTATAACTGATGAACTCATTGTTGAACTCAGGCATTGATCTGGACCAAGATATTTTAAATAAAAAAGCAGCAACTTCATCCATCTGCAGCCAAGCACCAAAAAAAAAAAAAAAAAAAAAAAGATTTAATTAAAGAATGTTATCTCAGAAATCACCTACATTTTAAGAACTCATTTCAGAGCGTTCAGGTTGCCTCGAGCGTGGAATCGTTTCTGTTTTTATTAGTGCAATAAAATCACAGACGCAGCACTGAGCAAGAAGAAAGAAAAAAAAAGACCCTACATTGATCGTAGCTTAAAGGCACATCTGTGAAACTGACCGCAACAAGTTTGAAAGAAATTGCTTTTCTCCCAAACAAATGAGACAGCACTCAAACCTGGTTTCACACGATTCACCAGAAAAAAGGTCCTTTGTTGTTGTTTTTTAAAAATCTTTCACCTGCAAAACTTTCACCTCGCTCTCGTCCGAAGAGACTTTTTATCTCCTCGTGCAGTAAAAGGAGACTCTAAGAGCATTTAAAGAGTGTCAATAATTTCACTTCACATTCAAATGCAATAAAACATCTTTTTGGAGAAGATGATCTTTTTTATGCCTCTCTCTATAAATAAGGAATAAAATTCTTAGTGTCACGATCAGTGTTGTCCAAGTTACTAAGAAATAGTAACTAGTTATAGTTACTAGTTACTTCATTCAAAAAGTAACTCAATTACTTTATTGATTACTTTCATAAAAAAAACACGTTACTGTTAAAAGTACCTTTTTAGTTACTTTTTTAAAGAAATAATGAGCATATTTCCACTTTGAGAAACTTGTCTTGCTCACGCCTTGACTCGCCATTACTGCCTCACATACTTGAATAAATGGAAACACGCCCACAATGCGGCGTCTTCGTGTTTACATGTTGGCATCCACCAATCCTACAATGCGTCGCTGCTGTAAACAGGTTAGGCCGTAGGCTACACTTCAGCCAAAATGAATTAATTTTAAAAAGTAACGGACAAACACATCATATGGTAACGGTAACGGAGTTAATTTATTTAAAAAGTAATGCGTTAGAGTATTAGTTACTGTCAAAAGTAACTGCGTTACTTAGTAACACGTTACTGCCCAACACTTGTCACGATGATAAACGATGGACTTTAGCCTGAAGGTGTTTTATTAAAACAGCACACAATATTACAGTTTTTATTTATATCCAATATATTCATATTATGTTATATGTTGTGGAACGTACTCGAAACGATTTAATAATAAGAAACATAATCCCTCGTTCCCTCATCAGCCTCTTCTTTATTCTCGCTCCGTTGTTACCGAAACCAACATAAAAACAAATCTTTGCTGAAGATATTGGAGAACGTACAGCTTTAGCTCTGACTGTTACAAAGCACTGACACTGGAGACTCCTTCCAGACATGATACATAAACATCTCCTTACAGAAAACATCTGTTGTAAATTCCCTTGGAATGTGCTGTTACTATGGAAACGATAACATAGTAGATAAAGTTATTCAGCCCATTCAGGATTTCCCAATTTTATGACCAAATCAATTTATCAAATCAAGCAAGATTTTGGAATTTTTCAAAATGACGCAGTTTTGTGACATCATCACAACAGGTGTCCAGATGAATCCCTCCACCGTTGGTGTGCGTGGAACATGAGTACATCTCTCAGAGAAACACATTACAGATGTGTCTTAAAAGAAGTTAAAATGGAGAATCCTGTACTTGTGATTTCATCAGTTCAAAAAGCACAAGAAACTCTGCAAGTTTCATCACAAATTTTGAAAAAAAACTTGCTAAATCAAACTGAATATGGAAAATGAATCAAACGCTTCTGACCAATCAGGACTGAGTGTTGACTATAACAAGATTTATTCTATATTCTGTTTTGAATGCTACATTGTATGCAGCTCCTGATTACATTTTTCCTAAAAAAAAAAAAAACTTTTGTTCGAGAAACTTCTCCAGCCACAGTGACACCTCTAACACAAGAGTTCTCTGGTGCTCCATCAGTGTAAAAAGTTAGTTGTACTTTTTCAGCTCAGGTGAAACACAGAGTGCAGACGCTCAGCTCCTCTGACATTTTGAGGATAAAGCCTTTGGCGCCTGGCGGGCTGAATATGAAACATGAGCAGAGAAGGAAGGAGTGCGGACTGATTCATGCCGGCTTCATCCCACTGCAGACTGCACCATATTTCCCCAAAGCACTGCGCTTATAACAACTTTAATCTTCACGGCTCAGAGTTACACTGCGCCGGTAAAGCGGTGCGGAGAAAAATAAAGCCGAAGAAGAACAAAAAAAGAAAAATTTTAAAGATGTTGTTAATTCAGTCGCCTCTTGTTGGGGTTGATTCTGATTCTAATGTTTTGTGTGTGTCATATTTTTTTCTTTTAAACAAATTTGCAATTTTTTTCATTTAAAGCTGCAATAGCTGTGTTTTTTATTTCATACTTGAACAAATAAACAGGAAAATATCTTAAACATGATTAAAATGATGCATTTACAGTACAGACCAAAAGTTTGGACACACCTTCCAAAAGTTTGGACACACCACCTTTTCAACAGGACAATGACCCCAAACACACCTCCAGGCTGTGTAAGGGCTATTTGACCATGAAGGAGAGTGATGGGGTGCTGCGCCAGATGACCTGGCCTTCACAGTCACCGGACCTGAACCCGATCGAGATGGTTTGGGGTGAGCTGGACCGCAGAGTGAAGGCAAAAGGGCCAACAAGTGCTAAACATCTCTGGGAACTCCTTCAAGACTGTTGGAAGACCATTTCAGGTGACGACCTCTTGAAGCTTATCAAGAGAATGCCAAGAGAGTGCAAAGCAGTAATCAAAGCAAAAGGTGGCTACTTTGAAGAACCTAGAATATGACATATTTTCAGTTGTTTCATACTTTTTTGTTATGTACGTATATAATCCCACATGTGTTAATTCATAGTTTTGATGCCTTCAGTGTGAATCTATAATTTTCATAGTCATGAAAATAAAGAAAACTCTTTGAATGAGAAGGTGTGTCCAAACTTTTGGTCTGTACTGTAAGTGCAACGCTATTACATGGCTGAGGAATTCTTCTGAAAAACCTCCTCAGTGCTCGTTTGTGTTTTTAACGAGCCTTCTGTCGATCGTTTAATAGCCACACCCCCTTTAGACTTAGCCCCACCCACTACCCATTTCAGGCTGAAATCCATAAGCACCTAGCTAAGCCAGATCATTCCTCTATGAGTCAAAAACTATGATTGAATAAAAGATATATAGATTTAAAAAAATCCATTATTGTGATTTTTCATTCGGAAATTTGCACAAAAATTTTGAAATTAGAATAAATTTTTACATTTACTCGACGCTTGTGATTTCCATTGTGATTTTTTTTTTCTCTAGATGAACATATTCCCCAGCTTAAAGGAAATTATAACTGTGTTTGAAATATTAGCGAAACACGCAAGCCTGTGGCTTGCAACTGTGTGTGTGTGTGTGTGTGTGTGTGTGTGTGTGTGTGTGTGTGTGTGTGTGTGTGTGTGTGATTTGCATTCCTTTTTCCTCTTGTCAGCTTCCTCATCTTCCTCATCTGTAATAAGCATTTATGAATCTTTTATGTCGATTGAGAACAGGTTGTCGAGGTAATCACGGCCCCCTCGCTCTGTATCTTTTCTGAGAAAATCGAGCAACTGCGGATTTTTCAAATTTCCGCCCTTCCGTAACAACAGAGCATTAACACAAAGTTTTTTCTGCAATAATCCATAATTACAGCAAACACATTTACAGCTAAGCAGCTCGGTGCCAAAAACAAGCCCGAGGGCAAACAGGAAGCTGAGAGAAAGCGTGAACCGCTTGAGAGATGCGATCATTTTCAGGTTACTTATCCAATGATCCATGCTGGCATTTTATTCGCTAATGATCACTATGTAGGACACCGAATGAGCTTCATCCAAAAAGTCGAAAAACAAAATCTGCCAGAGCAAGTCCCTGAGTGTAAAAAAAAAGCCAATGTAATAACTTGGCACGCTGATCAGGCTGATAGTGAAACAACCACACACACACACACACGGACACACAGACACACACTGTGCATCTCTGTATCTTGGCTACTCCTAAAATCCCACAACAGGGAGCAATTAGTCAGGACGACATTGACCTTCTAAAGTTCCTCCCTGTGGCTATAAGGAACGTTCACCTTCACGGAGATGTGCGCAAGGCCAACGCTTTTCCTGCTTTTTTCTCTGCACCTGCAGATCCCAGTCCGTGCACAAGAGTCATGGGAGTTGTCATGTATCCCCACACACACCACCACACACACACCCACACACAGAGCAATACTCCTGTCATCACCTCCCAGGACCACACAGCACAAGAGTGTTCATTTCTAAAGACGATTTGTTCCCAAACCAGTCGACGCTTTGAGTCAATAGAAATCGATTCACATGTCTAAAGATCCAGAACAGATTCTGTCACGTGCTATAAACGATTGATTTATTTATTTGATAATACGTTTAATTAGTTTGCCCACATTTATTAGATGATTATATGAGTAATATGTGAAAAAACACATAATGTGTATTTCAGTGTTTGCACATGTGAACCTGAACTTGAGTCATGAAAAATAAATGAATGTGTAGAAAAAAGAAAATCACATGTGAAAACATATTTCATGTGGGACAAAAAAAAAACAAAAACAAACATATTTGTTAATTATTAAAAAATGTTAAAGTGAATCTTATGTCATGTGAATGTCATGTGTCATCTTATGTCATCGAAATGTCATGTGAAAATCACATGTAAAACTTAACTAGTATAAAAAATTCACAGGTAGGAATAAATAACTGTTGTGCATCTCACCCGAACGTAAGATCAATAAATCAAGTGGAAAAATTAAGTTAAAAGAAAACAAATCATCAAATATAATACATGAAAACAAAAGAATCATGTAAAAAGAACCAAATCGTTCAAACGAATCATTCAACAAATGACTCACTAAAAAGAATAAAAGACCAACATGTACAATTATGAATAATATATTACCAGGCTGTCTTTATAAAAAAAGTTAATAAAGAGGTTCATTATTACTAGCCATGTTCCTGTTAGTGCAGCACGCTTCACCGTTGCTAGTATAACAGTATAATAGCTGGCTTTTACAGTCATCAATTAGTGTCAACTGCTTGGAAATGATGGTTTTATTGTGTAATTGTATTTGCTCTGCTATGAATGTAAAGCAGTGATGTGTGAGAATTTAATTAAAATAGCTATCTTGTATACTAATCAAGTGTTTCGCTAATCAAGTGGCAAAGGTTAACTTTAGCATTGTAAATTGTTATCACTGTATAAATAAAACAATATAATCACACAGAAGTGTATATTTAGCAGTGCTCGTGTGTGTAAGTGAAACTTGTGTGTTTTAATGTCATAACAAGCTCCTCGTTAGAGAATCTTTGCTTGGGTAGCATCATCGATCCTTTCCTGACAGTTCCTGTTAAATGGCGTATCAATATTCATAACATGTCATATTTTAAGGAACGTGATTAATCGGAGCATTTCAATTCTCCCACATCTTACAGTGTGGAGTGCAGTCTCAGAGTCTGAGCTCAGGCCTGCGTGATAAGAGGCAGGAAAAAGGAAACGCTTCAATTATCCGATACACCGTTCACACTGCAAAAGCCTCCTGATTAGATCAAGACTCGGGCGCTTCGGGTGCATCCGCTCACAGCAAATTACAGCACTGTCTGGCAGAAAAAGGTCAATTTTACACTGCAGCAACACCATGATCTAAAAAGCACATGCTGCCGATGGTGTGGAAAAAGGTGACCCTCTGATTTTTATCTCGGATTCCGATTACGTATCTGTGGAGCGGTGAGAAAAGCCTGCAGCCAAGTGATATCAGACTCCATCTGACATCTTTATCCTCTTCACATACACACACAATAAGGTCTAATACGCAGCTGCTGGATGTGGATTACACAAAGCGCTAGTATGCTATCGTAACATGCTACGGCTAGTATGGATTTAACAATAAAACTTTACTCATCATCAATCAGCACTATCAGTCTATCCTTCAATTTGTTGCCATTTATTTATTTATTAAATAAACCTCAGTTCAGTGTAATCAACTGACAAAGAAGGATATAAACAAATAAAATGCTTAGTAGGTTGTGCTGGATCAACTGCTATTCTATGTGCAGCTGAATAATGAGTGCAGGAGCCATTTTTTGAAATTAAAGCAGTGATTAATAGGATTTTTATAACAAGCGCTAATCGTACAGGGATTCTATGATTCATTCATCATTTGAACAACAAAATCTACACAACGAACATGAGAAAATTTTATAGTGTAAGTCCTTATTTAGCTTCATGGCACTTCAGTTGCAGATGCTGAATGATCTGTGAATGATCTATGATGCTTGATGAGTTCACAAAACATTTACGCAAATATGAAAAAGCACAAACGTTTTACCAGAAAGGAACTGTTATAGGGAGGAACAGGAAATGATGTAAATGCAGATTTCAGTGGGAATCAGTAACAGTAAGGACTCATCAGGGTCTTGGTGTGAATGCAAGCTAACGTATAGTAATTTGTTAATTTTTGCCTGGAGCTTTTAATACTCACAAGTTTAAAGCAATGATTAGAAACGACTGACTGAACAATATTCTTCCGTTGCTACAGTCTTCTTTTCACAATAACAGTTAAGGGCGGTAACTTTCTTTAACATATATGATGTAAAATATGTTTTCTCTGAATATGATGACACTGAGACAGGAAATGAGGAATTCTAGACAGGAAATTAGGACAGGAAACTGAAAGTCAATTTCTTTTTCATTGTCTAGACTCCTTTTGGTCTTTTTATTACTCCGGAGTGACCAATTGTCTGGGAGATAGTCATACCTACTAGTGATGATCACAATTTCTCTATTTGATTTAGAAATAATGTAGAGATGTCACTAATTGGACTACAGAACATGGGACATCTGCGCAATCTGGAGTCCGTAAGTGAAAACACGGGACTCATTCGAGATGAAGCAGATGGTCAGTGTGCTGCTGCTATGTTGAAAATTAGATCAGTGTAATATTTTTTAACCTCAGCTGCAGCTCTTCAGTACAAACTCGCTTTCTTTCTGCCCTTCTCCACTCGCTCGAGCTGCCAGACTGTTACCAAGGAGATTAAATAGAGAGAAACAGAGCATATTGCTAAGAGCAAAGCTTAAGCTGTTTGTTTCTGCGTGCATGTGGGTGCCAAAGAGATGAAAAGCCAATCTATTTGCTAACAGCAGCATATAGGAAATTATGAGTGCGCAAACAAAGTGGAACCGCAAACAAATTCTTACATTTTTATTTTCTATTTTCAAAGAGAAGTGCAAAAAAAAAACTTGGCTAAAACGGGAGTTGGATGTCTTCCACGCCACACGCTGCTCCGGCTCGGGTGATGGAGTAGAAATCAAAGGCCTGACAAAGCGAGTCCCTCGGGAGCGTTAGTGTTACTTTGCCCTTGAGCTAGGCACTTAGCCGACAATCCCACAGCACACTCTCAGTAACAAATGCACAGTGCAGATAACAGCTTGTTGATAACAGCATTAGATCACTTCGCCGCATATGTTTTTTTTTTTAATCTTTTCAATTTCTGAACAAATCTCCTTATAGTAAACTCTTCCTGCGTCTGGGTCTCACACGCGCCTCAGCATTTACAATGCAATTTGAAATCCGAGCGGATGTTTTAGAAGAACTGAATATTTTAACCAGGTATTTGTGTGTGTGTGTCTGTGTGTGTGTGTGTGTGTGTGTGTGTGTGTATTTATCACGTCCTCCTACACATATCCGGGAGAGATTTCTCCAAAAAGATAAAGTCTGATAAAAAATATAATAAATTATTCACTAAGTTTTTTTTAGTGAGTAATAAATAATGAGACAGATAAAGCTGTGTTTAAAATATGTGTTTAAAAATGATACCATTAAAGATATCTGATGTGAGTTAGATTATAGATAGGACTGTGCCTTGATTACTCTTTATATATTTACCTTTACCTGGAATGAATGACACACCTTCTTCATTGAGACTGACACAGAAGCCACACCTCCTACACTGAGACTGACACAGAAGCCACACCTCCTTCACTGAGACTGAATCAGAAGCCACACCTCCTTCACTGAGAGTGACTCTGAAGCCACACATCCTTTACAGAGACTGACACAGAAGCCACACCTCCTTCACTGAGACTGACAGAGAAGCCAAACCTCCTTTACTGAGATTAACTCAGAAGCCACACCTCCTTTACTGAGACTGACACAGAGGCCACACCTCCTTCACTGAGACTGACACAGAGGCCACACCTCCTTCACTGAGACTGACACAGAGGCCACACCTTCTTCACTGAGACTAACACAGAGGCCACACCTCCTTCACTGAGACTAACACAGAGGCCACACCTCCTTCACTGAGACTAACACAGAGACCACACCTCCTTCACTGAGACAGGCACAGAGACCACACCTCCTTCACTGAGACTAACACAGAGGCCACACCTTCTTCAGTGAGACAGGCACAGAGACCACACCTGCTTAAATAAGACTAAAGGACACACTGAGAAGGGTAAACAGGCCACACCTTCTTCATTTACATATATTTAGCATTTTGCATCACATCTCCATTTGTTATGTAGTCTAAGTAATCGTCACGGCTGAGTTTTAACTTGTCATTAAATTCAGTCCTGTCCTTTATTTTGCTATTACAGTCACTGAATAATCACACAATGTTTTGTGTTTAAAGATTATAATAAAGGTTTCTTATCGTATTATTTGAAGACAAAATATGTTAAGAGCGCTACAAGCTTCAAAGGAAATTACAGCTTGTGAGACAAAAAAAAAACAACAACAAAAACAAACAAAAGAAAGGAATTAATATTTCATCATGAACATTGTAATAATCTTTTTTCTGTTTCACAAGTGGTCACATGTCTTTAAACAACAGATATCTCAATTAACATCTGCTCTTTTATTATTAACATTAAAATAAAATAAAACCAAATCATTTATTCATGCAAAAGAGTCTTTATCTGATTAAATTTGCATTTTTAATAAAAAACGAAAAATCCACCTTAATCTCTGTTCTGCTGCTGCATGGGCTGTTCTGTTGGAATCATTTTTATTATTTAATTAGGACAAATACTAAAATCTGTTATTAAAAAGTTTGTATGTTGTTGTTATAGACTCTGAACAGGGACAGGAATTAATATGCTTTTATGAATTCACCTCATGGAAGATACATAAAAATGATTATTTGTGCTTCAGAACTAAAATAAATCAGCAATTAATATGTATCAGTATGTATGTATATAATATGTATATATGAATCAGTAACTAATGGATCAGTTGTAGGATTTGAACTCTTCCCCTCCTGGTCATTAGGATAGATCCGTTTCTCTGCTCAGGTTACTTTCTTAGAAAATTAAATAATACAGTGGGGGAGAACTCCAGACAGTCGGCTGCACTTTATCTGGAACACTTCCTGCTTTATATTGAAGATTCTCTCTGATTTTGGCGTCTAACCCGTAAAACAAGACTCCTGAGACGATTTGTGTGTTTTTTTTTAATATGACACACTTTCACAACGTCTTCTTCAGTTTGAGGTCAGACGTGTTTTTAGTACACACAGTCTCGCCTCATGTCGCCTTGTGTCTAGCCTCGCCTCTCCTGTTTGTGAGACCACTGATGTGTGTGTGTGTGTCTCACACAGTCTGTCTTTAGTCCCTGAAGGTGTGTTATGTGAAGGAGCGTGTGTGTGTGTGTGTGTGTGTGTGTGTGTGTGTGTGTGTGTGTGTGTGTGTGTGTGTGTGTGTGTGTGTGTGTGATTGTCTCATTTAAATGCTATGTGACAGATTGAGCCCTGGTGCAAAATTAAGTGCCATCTGATTAGCTCTTGGTTGGAACAAGGAGACGATTCGGACCTTTACCATAAATGTTCTCTCTCTCTCTCTCTCTTTTTCTCTCTCTCTCTCTCTCTCTCTCTCTCTCTCTCTCTCTCTCTCTCTCTCTCTCTCTCTCTCTCTGTCTCTGTCTCTCTCCAGTTGCTAAACATCTAGATTTCAGAGCTTACATTTCTTCATTTTATCAGTAAATCCGTTCCAGTTGTAGAGCCTTTTCCAGACCTCTTTTTTTGTCCTTCTCTCTCTCTCATTTTCTCTCTCTCTCTCTCTCTCTCTCTCTCTCTCTCTCTCTCTCTCTTTCTCTCTATATGTTTATCTGTCTCTTTTTCTGCCTTGCTTCTTTCTTCCACCCTTGTCTGTCTCTTACTCTGGGGTTTTCCCTCTCTCTCTCTCTCTCTCTCTCTCTCTCTCTCTCTCTCTCTCTCTCTCTCTCTAAATCATTGGTCTGTCTGCATCTCCTTGTCTCTCTCTTTGAATGTCTTTTTTTCTCAGGACCCTCACCTCGCTCGCTCTCTCTCTCTCTCTCTCTCTCTCTCTCTCTCTCTCTCTCTCTCTCTCTGTGTCTGTCTCTCTCTTTCTGCCTTGCCTCTCTCCCTTTCTTTGTCTTTCTCTTGCTCCAAGTTTCTCTCTCTCTCTCTCTCTCTCTCTCTCTCTCTCTCTCTCTCTCTCTCTCTCTCTCTCTCTCTCATTATTGAATAAGTCTGTTATAATTGGAAAAAATGACACCCTGTATCTATTTAAACTCGATAAGCAGCATTATGGGAAGCAGCTCAGCGCCGCAGCTCATTTGACTCCATCACGTGATCTCAGTGGTGTGAGATTCATTTCCTGCAGGTCAGAACTCTGGCCTGGTGATACGGCGCTTCTGTGTGGAAGAGGATACGACAAGGACGAGCCAAAAAAATCACAGGAAAGAGAGTTGATAGGAGGCATTAATGTGAGTTTCTCTTGACGAGATTTAAACCCTCTGTCAGGTGATGTTTAAGGAATAGAGCTCATATATCTGCACTTGCACCTGTACCTGAGAGAAGCAGGTGTGGACAAATGACCTCCGCTGACCCTCATGTCACATACACACACGTCAATGTCAAACGCTGTCTAAACCGAGTTCAATCAGACTCCTAATGCACCTTGAAGTGTAATCCAGAAACATCAGGAGAGTCATATAAACATCATGATTCTTTTTTTTAACATTTGATTCTTTCAGATGATTCGTTTGTTTTCAGTCTGTTCAAATGAATCTTATATTTTTTAGACAATTTGTTTATTTTCATGAAATCCTTTCCAAATCTATCCATAATCTACCTGCTTTTTTTCTCACATGGATCCTATTTTTAACATTCCATCACACATTGATTCATTTATGCTCACAAGTAATTTTTATACAAGTCTATTTATTTCCCTGTCAATTTTACACAATTCATTTATTTGAATTATGATTTTCTTTCACAAATAGCTGTTTTTTGTTTTTGTTTTTGTTTTGTTTTTACATATTATTCACATGATTTCATGGGTTTACTGCAATTCCTGGGAACAAAAATAAAAAAAATGGCTCCCATGCTGTGAAAGAAAATACATTTTTTTTTATAAAGGTTATAACAGCAACAGCATGCAACAAAATTAGCAGTGAGTTCTACATTCACCTCATAAATCACAAGGCTCGGGCTAAAACAGAACAAACGTCCTTGTTTTAATTATCACACCAGCTTCATTGTGGTGTACAAGGTTTTTATGAGCAAGAGAGAAACAAACAGATTAAAATGACCAGATTTGTTGCCTCGAATCAAATTAATAGTGTCCTGTTCTCTGGTCTATGCAAAGAAAAACCTAATTAATGACCCAATTTTCTGAATGAATGTCGAATACAGTGTGCTGTCAGAAAAAAAAAAACCCTGCAGTTAACAAAAACAGGAATTAATCTCTGAGTTTGTTTGCTCTGCTGTTCCAGAGCAAAAGACATTAGCAAGAAAACATTGAGATTTCAAGAGTCTCGTGCCAACGGAAATTTAACAGCACTCTGTCAGACGCTTAAAGTCAACACACCACTAACACGCTGAATTTTAATGAGATTTAGGGAAAAATAGGGGACATTAACTCCAAGTAAAAATATCCCCAGTGACGAAAAGGGCAGTTAACTTGCAAAAAAAAAAAACAGATGTTTGAGCTTTAACCAGCTGTGCTTTATGTGGACAAACAACCTCCTTCGCTGGCAGGGTTTGATACCGAACAGCATCGAACAGTTTTGAACCTTTACACTTCTGACTGTTCAGAGTCTGATCAAGATTATTACAACACACATAAATGAGTAAATTAACACTTTTTACTAATGAAAAAACTCTGTCATGGTGTTATAGTAAAGTAATCAATGATGGAGTGATGTGATGAAGCAGAGTTACTGCTAATACCCCAGAGCTTTGGGGTATTACAACAGGTTTTATTCCTCTTATACTACAGCAATTCTACAATGTTAATTGAAGAATGATGGCAATTTTTTTTATCCAATTAGATTGATAACAATAAAACACAGCACTCCGTGAAAAATCATCCTGTTAACTAAATGTTAAAATCTGAAAAGCTGGACTGCATCAACACTTTTTAGGATCCATGTAGTGTATGTGGAGCAGATACTCAGCTGTTCCAGTAACTGCGTAAAGATCGTGTTATTTGACAAACTGAAAGTCTTTTTTGTGTCTTTTTTATTGTATTAAACTGTATTTTTGTCTGTGTCATATTGTACATCCCATTAGCCTGGGCTCTTTTGGGTTCTCCTGGGAATGCTAGCTGTCCTTTCAGAGTAAAGTTTAAAGGCTCTAATGAGAACATGCAGTGAGGAGGAAATGTCCTGTGTGTGGGACCTTTTTAAAAAGGATGGTAAAATTCTACTTGTAAAAGTCTTCAAGTATTTTTTTCTGCCTCTTTGTTTTGTCCACTAATAAGGGTGCACTGCTGATATCCCTGTTTTACCCCAATTAACCATCTAGATGTACAGGTCTATCGTGCTTTCAAAGACTAAAAGCAAGTAATTACTGGCTGGTATTTGGTGGCCCTGCTGTTTGGTAGACATCAGTGGAATTTAGATTAAGCTTTTGTAGTTAAAAGTCTTTGATGGTCTGAGATCCGTTCTTAGTTCCCCTAGACCCAGTGTGTATAGGTATAGGTGTCCTCCTATCAAGATGAGTTCCTTCACCGCATCCCAGATTACTTTACAGTAGTTTACTTTGGCAACCAGGACCTAGTCAGTCAAACAGCTTGATGTTTGTAATATTCACATTCTCCACTGGATATTGGCTAGCATGCTAAGTAGCAGCTCTTACCTTGCCGACATATTGTGCTTCCGGTCCAATGTGCTCCTCCAATACATAAAACTGATTCCACACCCAACCTCTCTTGGGTCGGTGATGGGGGTCCTTCCCTCCCTCAGGGAGTTTAGTCCGATTTTGCGTGTGTGCATTCAGGACAGAGCCCACAGAAAGTCTGGTTCTATTGTGTGTGTGTGTGTTTAAGACTGGCCCCACAGAAAGTCTGGTTCGGTTGTGAGTGTGTGCGTTCAAGACCGGGCTTGCACGAAGTCTGGTTCTGTTGTGGGAGTGTGCGTTTAAGCCCAGCCCTGCCGTAGATGTGCCGCAGAGGCTCCTCTGGAGCGCAAAGAGGCCCAGCAGCAGAGAGCTCAAACAGGCTCTCATGTTAAAGAGAGGCCTGGGGACAGAGATCAGGCCCAGCTGCCCAGCTCAGCCCACCATACATCCATCTTTATGCTCTAAACCCATCCTCGTGCTTTAAACCCAGACACCCACGGAAAGCTGACAAACCATATTCACATCCTGGAGAGACGGCTGGTGGCTGCGGAGGTCACAGCTCGTTGGAAAGAAGGATTCCTCGAAGGGATCACTACAGGCACACCATAAAACATCTGTGGGAAGACAGAGAGGATGAGTCAAGCAAGTGTGCTTTTGGCAAATTGAAACAGAGATAAATGGACAGTTCAGACGAATGATAGAATGATAGAGGGATGGAATGGTTGTCGGGTAAATCAGATTTTGATAGTGGTTCAGATTCTCACATCCTCGTTTCAAATAATAAAAGTAACATTATGAACATTAACATAATTACAAAGATGGACCAGGAAACAAGTTGATTAATAAGAATAAGCCGGGTAGATGATAGAGCAGCGAGCAAGCCAGAAGAGGAAGATCATAGAGTGCTGAGGAGATGCAATAGAATAACAAGGTGAGGAAGACATTAAGGAACAAGATAATTAAGAAACATTTAAAAGAGAAGGAGGATTTTCAATTGAATTTGCTCATTCTTTGGGGAGGTTTGTTATAGTCTTGGGATTGGGATTTGGGAAGGAGGGGTATGATGTATAATAATGGATTGGGACTGCATAAGAGCAACACATCATGCAGTAATGCGAGCTATTTTTATAATACAAAATTGCCGTTAGCAACCCTTAATGGTTTTTGAGAATAATCTCAGATACTACTCTATTTATTGGGCTTCAGTCTATTACAACAGAACTAAAAAACACTTCAAAGAGAAAGTCACGGCCATCGAAATACACCTCTAAATGATAGTGTCAGGAGGCGTCTGTGCTAGTTTTATTATATTTTAGTTGTGATGTTCACTTGGCTAGACGTGATGTTTAGTAGTCGGAATCCTTTTAACCGAGACCCAGAATAATCTGCTGTTGGTTAGCCACCCAGTAAAAAAACTAATGCATTTTTGATGGAACAGCTGTTCTGCCATAGTAGCAGGGATTGTATTTGGCAGGCCAAGGCTCCGCTGTACAGCATGGCAGTGAGGCGTGAATATTCAGCACTAATAGAAATATAGTGCGCAACCTTATAAATTTGGGTGGAGCCGTAAATCCATAACGTACTTAATGCACATATAGAAAGTTTTTTACAGCTTATACATATAACATATAACATATAACAGACCACACTAAAGGGTGTGTGCAAGTTCTTATCCTACATAGTACCTATGACCTGAATCCAAACCAGGTCTTTGAGGAATGTCTAGAATTGGGTGCTACATAAATGTGAAATTTCCATACATTCAAACTTAATTTAATTAATGTCTGTTCCATGTGTATTTGTTATAATTGGACGCCACGGAAGATAAAACCATATCTTGAATAACACACTACATATGGTTTAAAGATACCTATTTCCTATCCTATCATTATGCTTATATATGTGATTACAGATGAGTCTTGTAAGTCTTGACATTAATACACTACATGTGCAAAGGTTTATATAACCCTGACCATTACACCCATATGTGCTTGATCTCATTCCAGATTTATTCCCATTCTCTTTGCTGTTATAATCAGCTTCACTCTTTTCTTCAGAGAAAGCTTTCCAATTGATGTTGGATTGTGGTTGTGTGGATTTGTGTTCATTAATCTACAAGAGCATTAAAGGGATACTGATACAGACACTGATTTTGGGATGCTGAGGTGACTCCAGTTCCAGTTCATCTCAAAGGTCTACAGGGGAATGTGTGAGGTGTGGTAGCCTAGTGGTTAAGATGTTGGACTATCGATTAGAAGGTTGTAAATTTGACTCCCAGACCCACCAAGCTGCCCTGCTGGGACTCTGAGAATAAATGTAAATATGTTGTTTACATGCCCTTAAGTTTTAAATAAAACAAATCATGAAAAAAAAAATCAAACACCAGGGCGATAATAGTGACTGGGCTTCTCCACACCACCCCGTTGTTGATTATTCTCCTATAGGAGCTTGACACATCATGAGTAATGAAATATCTTCAAAGTCCAGTAGATATTTGCCTTCATTTCCCAACAGCATACATTTCACATGACCCGAATATTTGTCATACTCAGAACTCTAGAAGTTTCCCTAACAAATATATCCAAAAAATCTCCTCCACCATTCTAGCAACATCATCATTATCTTCACTCCACAAGCCCATATCTATTGAAAACATCTTGCTTGATCTACAGGATAGCAGCTTCCTTTCCCCGTCTATAGTTACGTTTCAAAAGTTTTTATTCAAAGAAATGTTGAGGCGAAATCCCAAGAGTTTTCCTTGATATGAGCGAAATCCTGCCCTGTGTATCACAAGCTGACAGCTGAACGTTCTCTGTGTTGTGACAAGGATCTAAGCACAACACGTGAAAGCAATTGTAATCTCTCCAGAATGGCAAGTTGTCTGTTTTTCAGCAGTGTTTTTGTGAATAAGATCACCTGTCAGAAGACAAGCTCGCTAGATAAAAACCTTTTATCAAGAGGTCTTTCAGCCTACGCTATGATGAACATGAAGGCAACCTCAACTTTTATTCTTTCATTATTTGACATTCTTAGATACCGGAGACCAAGACTGAGAGGTCTTTATTTTTATGCTTGTTCATAATTTTACCTAAGAATTCACAATAAACTGCAAATCCAAGCCTTTGACCTCCTTTGTCAGAAACTAGGAACCTTCTACGAGGTTCTCACAGAACCAGATGGAGTCGATGACCATAGATTTTTATGAAGCCGTGCAGTAAATCCTTAAAGAAAAATCTAGTAAAAAAGCTATCACACTTGACTCATGCTAAAGGCTTCTATGTTGAGAATTTCTATAGTTATCCCATAATATATGGGTAAGACTCAACAAGATGTAGTAGATTACACGAAATGAGCAATCGAACTCTTGTTTCTGCATGTTTTCACACACGCACACACGTTTTACGTTGACCGGTGTGCAGTTTTCTGTTCAGCATGCCTGGTATGAAATGTGTGTGTTTCCTTCTGTCGTTCTGTCACTGGAGACACATTATGAGAATTTATGGGCTGCCTCGTTCTAGTTCTGCCTGGTAAAAAAGTTTAAAGTTTTGGAAATTTGTGTTAATTGTGCGTATTTATTTTGTATTTATTATTATTTTATTTATTTTATTTATTAAGTACTTGAATTTACCTGAATTGTTTTAATTTTAGCTATTTTTTAATTAATTAATTTTAATTTATTTTATTGATTGGATGAGCCATAATTTGCCTAAAGATTATTTTGTATTTTTGTCTGCCTGATTGTTGTCTTGTGTTAAAAAATAAATCAGACGTTACAAGTAATTATTTGGATGTCTACTTTTTACTTTTACTTGAGTCATATTATTCTGAAGTTACAGTACTTTTACTCGAGTACAATTTTTGGCTACTCTACCCACCCCTGACTAAACTACATTTAAAAAACCCAACTGGCTTAAACTTTTAAACCAACTGGTTTAAAATATAATAGGAATGTTTCTGAACTTTGTATAGACAATGTCTATACATATACTTTACCTGAATGGAAATGTATTATATTTAATTCTGATTATTTGCTATAAACATATTGGTGGAGTTTGCATGGTCTTCCCACATTTCAGGGGCTTCATCTTCATGGGTACTCCAGTTTCCTTCAACAGTCCAAAAACGTGCTATCTCTTAATTGTCCATGGTCTGTCAAACCCGTTGTTGTGAGTTTGTGCAAGACTTTCTGCGATGAATTTTCACCCAGTTTCCTGTCTTGTGCCTTGAGTCCCATAGGATAGACTTCAGACTTCAGACTCCTGCAACCCTGTGTAGGATCAGCGCTACAAAAAATACATAAGATATCAATCTTGCTTATTATCTAACACAATTTGATCTAAATATAGAAGCAATAATGTTTGTTAGGGCTCTGCACAACCTTCTCCTAAAGAAAAGCAGCCACATACTAAGAAACCTAACCAGTGAGAAACTACAAATCTTGAGGACAGTAATCAGAAGCCAAGAAATGTCAGGCACCAAAAGTTCAGCTCTCAGTTGCGCTAATCAGAGGCCGAGAGATGTATAGACATCATGCACTTAGCTGGCTTGATGACCCATAAAATGAAGAACTCTAAAACACAAAGCAATAATCAGGCTACTAAGTACATTCTTCCCCACGTTCTGGTGAGTTTCAGAGGAATCAGTGAGGTGGTAATCAGCCATCGGCATCAAAGCCTCTAAATGGCAAATCATTGCATTCTCATTTTCATTCATTGAGTATTTTCAGAAAACACCATTATCATAAAGAATTGCAGTGAACAGCACTGAAGCCATCAGGACGGGCGGCTCAGAATTCCAAATCGCCGTTTATAGTCCATTCTGATTGGAGCATCGGGTCCTGCTTTGTGTCAGTGACATATTTTTTTTAGACCATTCCTTTATAGCATTAAGGAGGAAGAGCATGGGGTCTAAGATCACACTAAGTTCACACTATTTCCCAAATCTGAGTCGTAAGGATTCTTTTGATTCAATTATTAACTAATTCAGTGTATATAATCTAATTAACCAAAAAAAAAGGCATCTAAGACTGAAAAATAGATTTTTTGTGTATTTGTTTCACTGGTCCAAGTTTCCAGACCACGGTTTTCTAGTCCTACAGCATCGTTTAGCAGTTCAGATGTAACCAAGAACTCTGTTACTTAAATCAAATGATCTGTTGATTCACTTCCTGCAGACAAGTGAGTCGATTCAGGGTCAGCTAGAAGTGGTTCGAGGCCCTCTCACCTCGTTCTGACTGAACTACCACACTGAGCATGGGAACACAGAAGCGTTGTGTTCAAACAGCGTGCACGTGAAAGCGGTCTAATGAATACACCACTTAGAGCTTAAAGCTGAAGTGACCTTTAGAAACCTTAAGGAACTTACATGAGCTAACTTGTACAGAACCTAAAAGATCAGCATGAGGAATTGTAAAAGATCTTATAATATTATAATATCATGCTATTGTCATAGTGTCCAGCTCTATTTCATAATAATGGTCAGAATATCCAATTTAATTTTCTTGCTTTATCCATTTTGCAGGATAACTCATTTCTTTTTTGTCCTCTGTTTCCTCCACAAACTTATTTTTATGTTTAGTGTTGAATGTCACTGGAGTCTTCCCTCCGTAATGGTGTGTTTCCATAATCACTCATTGTTCCACCCAAGGACTTGTTTGTTGTTTCTCGTTACGATGTCTGCATGTAGTCTCTCTCTCTCTCTCTCTCTCTCTCTCTCTCTCTCTCTCTCCCTCCCTCCCTCCCTCCCTCCCTCCATCTATATCTCGTTCCCGTCTTTTTGTAATGAGCTACCTGTAGAATTTGGTGGCTTTGAGGACAGACACAAGGACACTACCTGTACAGATTTTTTTTTCTCAGCACCAGACGCTTTGTGCTGTGTCTGGCTTTACTCATTACTGTGCTGCTGTCTATTTGGATATTTCACTGCTCCTGAAGTCTTTTAATGCATCATCTATATGTGCAGGACAAACAGGACCTGTTGTTTTGGAAACTGGAAATATAAACACAAGTGTTTGAATAAAAAAATTGAGCCCTATTTGGATGGAATTATTTTACTTTGTGTTTTTTTTCTTTTAAGAAATTATAAAAAGAATGTTATTTCCTATGTTTATGAGCTATGTTTATATGTATTATCATATTTCTTTATCAGCATATTCATCAAATTCTTCTTCTTCTTCTTCTAAAGACAGAGACACTGCTTTTCAAGCATTTTAAAAAGGCTACCCAAGTGATATATCTGCTGAATGTGTTCCTACAGTTTCTTCTTCATATCTCAAGCATCATTCATAGATGACCTGACCCATGGCATGGTGAATATCAGAAGGTTACACAAAACATTTTCAGTGAGGTGAAGGGTGGACATACCCTCAATTATCCTTAGTAATAGTAATTTGTCTCATGAAGTAAAGCATGTGTACCCAATATTCATAATGCACATTTAGCGCCTGTGTTCAATTTGACAGTCAGATCTCTGGCAGAACATGTCTCTGAAATCTCCAGCCCTCTCCAGAATGAACAATTTATGAGCTCCATCCCCGACAAGCCTTGATTTTTGATGCAACAGTCTGACCTGTGACATGAAAACAGCTGACAGGTTTAAATTAGCATGCAATGATTTATACTAAAATGGAGAGGAAATGATTAAACAGTTGTGATATATAAAAATAAATAAATAAATAAATAAATAAATAACCTTGAGAGCGTGCAAGGCATTTAAAAAAATAGGAAGATGAATAAGTTAACAAAAAAGGGCATAGTTGGGAAACCTTAAAGTCTTCAAAAGCAATAAAGGATAAAGTATAATAAAATATATATATGTATATATATATATATATATATAAACAAACCATCAAATGAGTGAAGTGCAGACTCTTACCTTTTACTTTCAGCCATTTTTATAAGTACACAGTGATTGTGTTAAATTATTTATGTCAGTACGTAAATCTTAAATAACCTGTGTATAATGATATTTTTAAATTGCAATGAAATGCTCTGGAAGCAGCTGATTTTATGTTGTCTGTAAAAGTTTTCTCGCTTTCAACCTAAAAAATGTCAAATAAAATGTAAAAACATAACTATAAACATTATTACAAAATTAAAGTACAATGTGTTATTTTATAATTAATAAAAGTTTGATCTCTCGTGTCATGTAATAGGCGAATCATCAGCTTTAGTATGCTAAGAGTTACTCCTGACTTCCACACTGTTTCAGTCATAAGATCCTCCTAGATATTATGCTTCTCCCTGAGCCTGAGTTTATATAATCGATGGATTTCTTTAGCGAAGCTGTCCTATCATACTTTATCTGCTTCCCAGACTCAGACCGGTGAAGACAGCTGCCAGGGTGTAGATATTTCAGAGCTTGCAGTCGTGATATGCCAAACGAGACACATTGCTTAATTACGACTCTATCTTAGGGCAAGCATTTGGCAAATATTCGGATACGCTTCAGCTGTTCATGACAACCAGATGTTTACTCTCACACATAAGCGAGTGGTGGTATTAAACTGTCTACGTTGTAAAGAATTACACAATAACGCCATGTTTAAACTCTGTATAATACGCTGGAAGTGTTTTACAGGCAGATGGAAGTGAACTGTATCGGAGCTCCTTGATGTATTTAATATAACATACAGTATTAACTTCACCGTACAAACTAGCCGCCGAAAGCAGGTATTAGCTTTTATTCACCAAAGTGTGAGATGAGATCGGAGCTAGGGTGCGGAGCTAGATCATACAGAGTTATGAACGATGTGTTATAGGAAAATATTCATCATTGTGGAGTTAAGGTTCTACCTTATCCTAAGAACAGAATTATTTTATTTCTTTTATTTCTTGCATTATCCAAGTTAGCTCCTCTTCTCACATACAGTATGTTATAGCAGCTTAAATGCTCATTCCTTCACCAGCCTCTCATTATTCTCTCTGCTATTTAGTATCACAGCTTGCCATATTACAGACAATCCATGAACGCTGTTCTGTAGATGATGGATAACCTAAAGATTAAACTATACCTCTGACTTACAAAATGCTGACACTGGAGACTCCTTCCCACATGTTCCATAAACATCTCCATACAGCAAACTTCACCATACCAGCGATTACACATTAGATGTTTTCTGTAATCTGTACATTTAAGTTCCTCTTAATGAGCTGTTTCTTTGGAAACAATACTGTATATGTATCAACATACGACCAATCAGAATCCAGAATTCACTGGGTTAGCATCCTCTGTTTATAAGGAGAAGTTCATCTTCATAAAGCTGGAGGAAGCAGGAGATTAAACAGAAGACTGAACACAGTATGTTTTTTCTTCAACAATGTAAATGACAAATTATCATTATTAACCTTTAGCCAAGGCTGAAAGCAGAACACTTGAACCGATTCACTAATGTGATGAACTCAAACAATTAAAGCTGAATACATTAATGACCCAGAGACCAACATCTCTCCAGCGCAAACACCAGCCTTTGCTAAAAATTCAATAAATCATTCTCCATGAGGGAGAGTCCTCGTTTTCATTTTCATCAGCTTTTCAATTTGCACTTATTCATTCAGTGAGTGATTTTATCCAGATGGAGGCAGAAGCCCAGCTCAGAAACCCAGAACTGAGCAGGCGAGGGTTAAGGTTCTGTCTCACGAGGCTCAGATCGGATCTAAGGGACTTGTACTCACAACCTTTCGGTTACTGGTGCAGTATTGGAGCCGCAGAGGTTCATGCAAGTGTCTGGAGGTCGTGCAAACACATTTACAGTCTTGAATGGGCTCAGAGTGTCACAGCGGTGCTCACAGAGCGGGACCCTGTTCCAACTGCTGGGTTTAATGTGTCGAAACCTGGGAGAAAACATAAATCCAAGCTCTGTGGGGTCTCTAAGGGCTGGTTAGAGGAACATAACTGTAAAAAAAAACATCATTCGGGTACTGACTAGACCTTAATCAGGAGAGGCCATTTCAGAGTTTAACAGTTCCATTGATCCAGGAAGCTTGTGTGTTGATGTATCTACTGTGTGTTGATGCTGCTGAATTCTGCATTCTGATTGATCAGAAGGTGTCCGTTCATTTTGTTCACTGATATCATAGTGCCATTCACTCTTAAGAATAAAGGGTCTTTAATGGTTCTTAGTCAGGGTGGATGGTTCTATGAAAATCCATGGAGCATTTCTGTAACACAAGGTCCTGTATAATGGATCTTCATACTAAAAAATGTTTATGGTACAAAGATTTTAATGAAAGGTTCTTTGGAGAACCAAAAATGACACACTGGTATCACTGTAAAAACCTCTTTTTGTTTCTTGTTGGTGCCCTTTGGAGATGGAACGTTTAGAAAGAACAGAGGAGTTTTCATGACAAGCTTTTTTTGTTTGTTTTTTGTTCTTAACCTCTGAAAAAAAAAAAAAAAACAAGAGCAAACGATCCTTTATTAACAGGTATCGTTTACTACTTATTATTGTTTAACACTTTATCTGCATAAATCATGGAATGCTATTGAGCTGAGAATTTTCTGTTTGGTTTGGTTTACACAAACATTTACACCATATTGTACTAAAATATTCTTAAACGTGGCCCGATGTAAAATATTTTATATGCAACTTGTTATCAACTTGCTTTTAAGATTTACTTCCTGTTCAAATCTGCCATATTTTATGGAAAAATACAAAATATTCAGTTGAATTTGAACCGTTTTTTGTGTCTGGCTCCAGGAGGTTTGCTTTCTACGGTTTTTTTTTTGTCTTCTCTTGCCTAAACATAAGATCTATCTATCTATCTATCTATCTATCTATCTATCTATCTATCTATCTATCTATCTATCTATCTATCTATCTATCCTACTAAAAGATGAGATTTTTGCATGCCAAAAGATTATCTTTTCTCCTTTGTCTTTTTTTTGTTGTTGTTCAAGGATATGCAAAGAAACTTTTATACCCTTGGCTATGTGTGTGTGTGTGTGTGTGTGTGTGTGTGTGTGTGTGTGTGTGTGTGTGTGTGTGTGTGTGTGTGTGTGTGTGTGTGTGTGTGTGTGTGAGTGATTTTGAAAGACAACACGCTTAAATCTGATCCAGTCAGATTAATGCATCACTAGAGTGTATTCTTAGGGTGTGTTGTTTTCTGTAAAAAAGAAAAGAAAATTGTCTAAATGCTGGAAATCACACGCGCGCGCGCGCACACACGCAGGCAGAGCACGAGCTCTTTCAAAACGTTTCTACACTTTCAGTATCGTCAATCAAGAGACCACGTGACATCTTTCATGTCAGCTCTTCACATCCTGCTATTATTATTATTTTTTTTTTAACAAGTGCAGAAGCTTACGATCCGCTCGCGCACTTCTCATCTCTCACCCCACGTT